>NW_027467782.1:11997959-12086436 GCF_004210375.1 Tachypleus tridentatus | reverse complement strand
CTGTAACAAAATTGATTGTTGTTTTAAGGTTATAAGCACAATAAATATTAAAACAATAATGACTTCATTCTTTTATTTGTAAAGACTGTATTTCCAATATATAAAATTTATATTTAAATATGAAAAATAAAGTTGTACCATGTGTTATTGTCTGTCATTCAGTGTTAATTTCTATAAAATCTACAATAGCCAACAGATAAATAGCAATTACTCCAGTAAATATCACTAAAGCACTGTCTTGACATCCTCTGACAACTCAGTGGCAAACATAAGATTTTGATATCCATAGTTGGTTGAGCACATATAGCTCATTCTGTAGTTTTGCTTTTAACAGAAAAAAAAACAAAAAAACACTGTAAATCAATTTTGTTTAATAATGTGTGAAAAAAATTATAAAATTGTATTTTTATTTACCCAAAAGTATACAGCAAGTAGACCCTAAGTGTAAAAATATTATAGGTTCATAATATTAAATTACCAGAAAGTTTTCATTATATGAGATTAGAAGTGTCTGAGTTCAGATTACCAACAAACGTGCTGACCCTCAAATATGGAGCAAACTAGCAGTCACTCATTTTAACACATGTATGTAAATTAGTATAAATATATTGCCATCATCTGCATTACAGCCAATATAAATTCAAATAAAAAATAAATTATTTCTCTATTAGTTTACTAGCATTAGATACTTTTCACCTAAATATTTTGGGAATTTATGTTGAAAAAGAGCCATTCAGTAAAATAACATGTTTAAATGTGGTCATTATTGTAATGTAAATCATAAACTGACCAATGAAATTAAATTTATATTTCAATATGCCCCATCATTATCTAGTGTATAAAGCATTTGCTTCAAATTCTGTGACTTTTAAATCTTTTTTTTAATACAAGGTTAAAGGTAGATACTCTACAAATGTAAACATATTGTAGCTTTGTTTTGTATACTGACAAATTGTATCAGTGAATGCAGGAAATATAGTTAAACAGTACAAATTTGATGGAGGAAGCCAAATCAAACCTTACAGTTAGTAATTTGGAATTTTATGAGTTATTCTATCCAGACAAATAAGCTTGAAACCATATTATGACATTTATAACTTTATTTTGTATGCAATTTTGGATTAATTATCACAAAAATTTTCAAAAGGGATGGACAAGATTAATACTGAAAATTCAGGAAATATTAAAAAAGGAGAGATATCTGTAGGAAAACTAACTGAAGTGAAACCATTCAGTTACTTCAATATATATACAATCAAAGAATAATTTCTAAAGCATATTTCATGAGTGCTTTCCAATTAAACAACCTACCTAAAGCCAGAATACTTTGATTATCACGAGACAGAACTATTGCATTCAGGTTTGTAATATCTCCAACATCAGTTTCCATACATTTATTATTATTAACACAGGTTAAAAGAGTTGGAGATGCTGAAACTTACTTCTCCAGATCTTCAGCAACTGTAAATTAAAATACATAAATGATCCATGGAGATATAGAAATTGACATATTTGCTAACCAAGGTTTTCTGCTTCATCCATATTAAATGTTTCAAAGTGTATTTTAACAAAGCAATCGTAACAGGTTCAGAATGTCCAAGATGTAAAACATCACACATACATGTACTACTTTCTTAAAATTATATGCTTAATTTAAATTTATAATTTATTGTTATACTAGAGGTACAAAAATAATTCTGATAAAGTAACTTCAAACATTTTAACAGAATGATTGAAAATGAATTAATTTAAAATGTGCCATTTAGAACTGAAGTAATAATATGGGCAGTTGTCATAAACTTTATCCTAATGGTAATCACAATAAAAAAAAGAAAGCTAATATATAACTAAACTATCAATGAGCTACTATTTCTAATAATATTAAATCTCCATTTTCATGTTGTATGAATAATGATAAAATTTGAGCAAGTATTTGTTTTTCTCAAAAATGTATAAAGAAATAACATTTAATAAAAAATTACAACAGAATTTATAAAGTTAACATAATTTGAAAGTAGTCCTTGAATAAATACTTCTGCAAAAAACATTTTAACTAGTCTCCTGATGAACTACAAAGTTACTGAACTATTTGTGTTTGTTGATCTTTCTCTCATACTCCTATACTTATTAGCAAGCGAAGCTCAAAACTAGTTTCTAATTATTACTGTTTTTTTCATTATTCCAACAGTCAATTAATAGAAATTTCAATTTGTGATATATCGTGAACCTGACAATGACCAAAGAAGGTAAAAACATTGTTTGCTCCTCTACCCATACCTGCCATATTTATGTATATAATTTTCAATTACACAGATTATCAGGAAACTGATCAGAATTACCATTTCCAAGTATTTCACCTATCCAGATAATCAAAATGTCATAAAACTTGCTCACTCTTTGTAATGACAAAGCCACTCAGGCCATTAGCCAATATCACTAATTTTGAACTACTGACTAGATCCCACAACCAAACCTTTTTCTGTTCAACTACTTACTAGAACAAAACAACTGGTTTTAATATATTTGATTAATGTAGCTCTCAATTGATTAATTATCAAATAATGGCAATCCCTCAGATCTAGTGAGAAAACATGTATGAGAAAATTGAGTTCCAAGAGAGAAGAGTATGACAGATATTTCCTGTATAAAAGGGATGTGGTACAAATCTTTAATACAGGAGGAGGTTGTGGTAGAGGTAAGAATTTATCTGAATTTCATTTTGTAATAAATATTTTAATCGTTGATATAAGAAATGCCCTATATCATAGCTTTTGAGCAAGAACTCCCATATGCCCTAAAGTGAGAAAACAAGAGAAAAATATCTAAGGACATGTAAAAGGCTATTGAAATACATCAGTGTTAAGTGACCAATAGTTGGTCCCAAAATAATGTACTAGGTTGCATAAAACCTAAAACACGAGGGAACTTGCAAGTAGTTGTTTCTTCAGAGTTGCATCTATGTTGAAGACAAATACTGTAAAATATTTATGGTGTACTCTCAGGGCACCATCTTACAAAATAAAAAAGATTTTAAAACACATACAAAATTGGAGGTTTAACTGATTACAATACATCTATACATTTCCTACTGTTCTTGTGCAAAACAAAAACCATCTTAATCTGAAGTGTTAAGTATCAATATTTTAATCATAATCTTTCATTATTTAGATTTGATTGGCCCTGAAACTCAGCTAAAAGACTGACTTGAACATACATCTTACATTTGTTCCTGCACACCTGTATCTTTAGTCATGTTCCAAAACTAACTTAAAACTGATCTTAAACTTGCCATACTATACAATAGCCTAGTTTGAAATTGTTTAGTACACATTTCAAATGTCATGTATCTAATGTCACAGTTTGTAAAACATAATTAACTTCATGAATATACTTTAAAATTTTGACACAGATCCAATCTATGCAACTAATAACAGCCAAATTATGATAGATTTGAATTCATATCAATGGAACTAAATGCTAAAATAACCATAATAAAATCCTTTTTTACAATTTTAGAAGCTTTAAATCAACATACGAGTGACTAATTTTGAATACACAACATGTTTCTAAATACAAAAGTACACTGATAAGACCAGGATGGTATTATAAGCATAACTTTATTTTAAAGTTTAGAGAAACCTCTAAATGTTATAAGCACTATAATTCTAAAGTTGATTCAGTTCAATAAGAAGAAAGAAAACGTGAAAAAAAAATAGTAAATGATAGTTAAGTCTGATTACATCAGTTGTGATAAAAACAGTCACATGTCCAAAGCAGCATACACACTTGAATTTGTTTCAGGGTAAAAAGTATCAAGACAGCTATTAATCAGCTTCTAAGTATCTTGTACATTCTTCTTTAACAAATACATTAAAATGGGGAAAAAATACATAGTTCAAGTGGGTTGGAAAATATTACTTTTATGTAATTGTGACAACTTTATACACTAAGTACCTACTTCATAAAGATCTCCATAAACATATACACATACATTTGAGAAATGCTATTTATTGATAACTGCAAAACAGATGTGAAATGCAGGTAATTACTTGTCCCTATAAATGTCAGTACTGAAGAAAGTAGAAAGCAACAAGAATTTTCCTGATTTCACATTCAACACTGCATGATTCCCAGAAACTTTTTATTTCACTGGGTTTTCACAAAGATGTATCATTTGAGTTTATGCAGAGTAGAAAAGAAAGAGACAAAAATTTCCACCAATGGCTGCAAGAAAAGACAAATTAAGAAGCAGCTAAAACCAAATTCTTCAACAATAGCCAGAATTTTATTATGTCCAATCATACCACACCAATGACATTACAACAAACAGCAACCCATCAAAAACTGTTTATGCTGATAAAATAATTTAAAAAATTCATGCTTGAAACACAATTCTGGACAACAAATGATTGGAAATAGATGACATGGTCTGATGTACAACATTTTATCTGTCTTATATTAATGTTAGAATAAAATTATGAAAAACATGAAGAGATATACAATAGTCTTGCATGTGTTTTTCTGACAGTGCATGTATTAGAAGTTGTGTAATTGTGTGGAAAACTCCTTGTGATAGTCAGAGTGTACCTGAACTTGTCCACTTTGTGTCACTGAATCTCCATACTCATAAACAAGAGTTCTTTGAAGACAATAATTTAACAATTGAATCCATTTTTACTGCTTGAAACTGATTTTTAAAAGATGACTAGACAAATTACCAGATCTCGCAACACTGATCATCACATTTACTATCATATTCCTTTATTGACATCAATGGGGCAATATTTTATATTAAACTCCTACCCCTAATAATGTTAATCATCTTAGTCAAATGTCACATCCAAAAGAAATTGAAACAGTACCCTAGCCAACATATTATTCTAACAGCTCTTCTCTGAACCTTCTCCAACCATTCAATATCTTTGTTCAGGAATGGAGCACAAAACTGTGTACAGTATTCTAAATAAGGCCTTAAGAATGATTTATACAGTTAAACAATATCTCTTATCATATATTCAATATTTCTACAGATGCTACCCAAAATTCTATCAGCCTTACTGCTGACTACAATGCACTGTTTAAATGACTTCAGTGATTTTGTGATTACAACACCAAGATCTTTCTCTTCAACCACAGTTTTTAATGAAAATCTACATGCATCATCTTAATTTTGAATAGTTAAACATTATCTGTTACATACTGACTCAATTAATTAAATTATCTAAATCTTCCAATAAATCTGCAGCACCTTTGATAAAGATAGCCAACCCAAAAATATTAATATTATCTGTAAACAATTATTAGTCTTTCCAGAATCAATATCATTAATACCAGTCATAAACAGCAGAGGACCCAGCACATAGCCTAGAAGCACATCACTTGTAACTACCACACAGCCAGACCTAACTCTGTTTATAACTATTTTCTACTTTCCACACACATGACAGTTTTATTTCCAGTTTAATAACATTTTCCTCACACCCACAAATTTAAATTTTCTTACCAGTCTTTTATGACGTACCTTATCAAATATTTTCTGAAAATCAAGGAAAACCAAATTCAAATTTCTTTCATCAACTCTTACAGTAACACCTTCTAAGAAGATCAGAAGATTTTTAAAAAAGACTTTTTCTTCAATTAAAATACACAACAACATTTCACCCTTCTTAGGGGTATCTGTACTTAATTTCAATTAAAGTTTTAATACCCATACCAACCATCTTGAGAATACATTTTTCTTCAAGTAAGTCTCTCATTGTAATGAAATACTTTCCCTTATTGAAATCATGCTGGCTCTATGACACTGATATCAAACTGCTTTAAGTAATGCTGCAATACATCTTAAATCATACTTTTCAAAACCTATCCAACTACTGATGTAATATTAAATGGCCTATAACTGTCTGGACAATGGTCATCATTTCCTTTAAATACTGAACTACTATTAGCCAACTTCTAATCTTCTAATAATGTATTACAGAATCAACAACAGCTGAGGATCAGTTAGAATCTGATAGATGTAGATATGTGGTACAGGATGAACAACAGCTAAGGATCAGATAGAACCTTGTAGATTGAGATATTGAGTAAAGAATGAACAACAACTAAGGATTAGTTAGAATCTGGTAGATGTAGATATGTAGTACAGGATGAAAAACAGCTAAGTATCAGTTTGAACCTGATATATTCAGATATGTAATACAGCATGAACAACAACTAAAGATCAGTTAGAACCTGGTAGATGAAAGATATTATCTCAAGAATGAACAACAACTAAGGATCAGTTAGAACCTGGTATGTGTAGATATGTAGTACAGGATGAACGACAGCTAAGTATCAGTTTGAACCTGATAGATTCAGATATGTAATGCAGCATGAACAATAACTAAAGATCAGTTAGAACCTGGTAGATTGAGATATATAGCACAGGATGAACAACAGCTAAGAATGAGCTAGAACCTCATAGATTGAGGTATGACGTAGAGAATGAACAACTAATCTAGCATACATTATTTGCGTTGTCATTATTATGTGTGACGGTAACCGGAAAACATTACTATGATGTTAAAACTATTGAAACCAGATTATACATGAAGTACAGCATGTACAACAACTAAGGATCAGTTAAAACCTGGTAGATTGAGATATGTGGTACAGAATGAACAACAACAAAGGATCAGTTAGAACTTGATAGATTGAGATATGTAGTGCATGATAAACAACAACTAAGGATCAGTTAGAACCTGGTAGATTGAGATATGAAGCACAAAATAAACAACAGCTAAGTATCAGTTAGAACCTGGTACTTTGAGATATGTAATACTAAATAAACAACTAAGGATCAGTTAGAACCTGATAGATTGAGATATGTACCGCAGGATGAATAACAGCTAAGAATCAGTTACAAACTGGTAGATTGATATTTCAAGTACAGGATAAACAACTGCTAAGGATCAGTTAAAACCATGTAGATTGAGATATGTAGTACAGGATGAACAACAGCTAAGAATCAGTTAGAACCTGGTAGATTGAGATATATAGCACAGGATGAACAACAGCTAAGAATGAGCTAGAACCTCATAGATTGAGGTATGACGTAGAGAATGAACAACTAATCTAGCATACATTATTTGCGTTGTCATTATTATGTGTGACAGTAACCGGAAAACATTACTATGATGTTAAAACTATTGAAACCAGATTATACATGAAGTACAGCATGTACAACAACTAAGGATCAGTTAAAACCTGGTAGATTGAGATATGTGGTACAGAATGAACAACAACAAAGGATCAGTTAGAACTTGATAGATTGAGATATGTAGTGCATGATAAACAACAACTAAGGATCAGTTAGAACCTGGTACTTTGAGATATGTAATACTAAATAAACAACTAAGGATCAGTTAGAACCTGATAGATTGAGATATGTACCGCAGGATGAATAACAGCTAAGAATCAGTTACAAACTGGTAGATTGATATTTCAAGTACAGGATAAACAACTGCTAAGGATCAGTTAAAACCATGTAGATTGAGATATGTAGTACAGGATGAACAACAGTTAAGAATCAGTTAGAACCTGGTAGATTGATGAACAACAGATATGTATCTGATACAGAATGAACAACAACTAATGATCAGTTAGAACCTGGTAGGTAGATGTAGGATATGTAATACAGGATGAACAACAACTAAGGATCAGTTAGAACCTGGTAGATGTAGATATGTAGCTTAGGAAGAAAAACAGCTACCGTATTTGCCGGTTAATAAGCCGAATCGTCGAATAAGCCAAGGCCAATTTTCAGCTCTGAAAATGAGGGTTTTTGCTTATTACCGCCCAATAAGCCGAAGCTATTTTTAAGAAGTGACAAGTTTCTTCAAAATGATTTCTTAGTCTCGTTTCAGCGTCAGCATGCATGTTGTGTGTGATCATTGGCGTTCTGTAGTAAAGCAGAACGTGTCGTATTGAGACAGAGATGGAATCAGTATGTCATTCGTTATTGGCTCCACTCACTGTAATTAGGTAACCAATGAAATTCCAGAAACAACGTTTCACTGTAGTCTTAACGTGCTTTGCTGATGGGACAAAATTACCGCCTATGGTAATTTTCAAAAGAAAAACATTTCCTAAGAAGAAGAAATTTCCGAAAGGAGTGATCGGCCAATAAGCCGACCCCCAAAAATCAGGTCCAAAATTTAGGGCCAGAAATTCGGCTTATTAGGCGGAAAATACGTAAGTATCAGTTTGAACCTGATAGATTCAGATGTGTAATACAGCATGAACAACAACTAAAGATCTGTTAGAACCTGGTAGATAGAGATATGTAGTAGAAGATAAACAACTAAGGATCAGTTAGAACCTGGTAGATTGAGATATGCAGCACAAGATAAACAGCAACTAAGGATCAGTTAGAACCTGGTAAATGTAGATATGTCGTATAGGATGAACAACAGTTAAGGATCAGTTAGAACCTGGTAGATTGAGCTATGTAATACAGGATGAACACCAACTAAAGATCAGTTAGAACCTCACAGATCGAAATATATAGTAAAGGATGAACAACAACTAAGGATAAGTTAGATCGCTGGTCTTCGGTTTTCGACTCTGTTCGAGGTGTTCTGAGGCCACTGCGAGTAGTTGGCGGCAACAGGTGATCGAAATGCCGACACGATCCTCTAGGGACGTCGAATCGAAGGACCCGACGCCAACTGCCCGGGCACTTTTCGCATCAGCTACGTCTAGACTTCCAGCACACCGTCGCACTCTATTACGAGTCCACACAAGCTCGAAACAGACAGAGAAGATGGATATCCTAGTTGGTATGCGGCGGGCGCAGATGATCGAATTTCCCGCTCGCTGGTCTTCGGTCTTCCACGCTGTTCAAGGTGTCCTGAGGCCACTGCAGGTAGTCGGCGGCACCAGGTGATCGAAATGCCGACACGATCCTCTAGGGACGTCGAATTGAAGGACCCGCCGCCAACCGCCCGGCACTTTTCGCAACGGCTACGTCTACACTTCCAGCACACTACTTGCCTTCTTATGTGAAAATATAAGCACCTATACACGCATCTAAGAATTACAACACCAGCAACCTTTTTTTCCAATTTACTAATTTTGTACAAATGTAAGTAAATATGAATCTACAGGCGCATAAAAGAAATTCAACACCTTTCAGCACATCTAACAATTTATTAAAATCGCTGGCATACACGAGAAAAAGCACATATGTGTGTACAACTACAAAATCAACACCTACAAGCACATGAACAAAATAAGCACCTGCATGTTCCTCTACGAATTTCTGGATCTGCATGAGAGTTGATAAAATAATTTATACGCACAACTACAAAATAAACACTAGCAATGGCACGTATGAAAATAAGCACCTGTTCCCGCGTTTACAAATTATGCACTTGCACGTGCGTCTACGAAGGTAAGTTCGTGTGCGTACATTAACCATTTTGCATATCTGTGTGCAAATGTGCTAGAATAAACATTTAAACGTCCATGTACCAACTTACACAAACAAACACCTGGGCAAACAACTATAAAATAACTACCTGTGAGTGCATGTACCAATTTACACATCTGTGTGTGCCTTTGCAACAATAAACACCTAAACTCACATATATCAAATTAGATACCTGTGCATGCAAGTACAAAAATAACCAAATGTGCATGCATCTATAAATCAAACCATTACCTGCATGCGCATGTAGAAAAAAAGCACCTGTGCAAACCACTATAAAATAATCTGTGAGAACAAGTACCAATTTATACACCTGCACACGCATGTACAAATAAAGCACCTTAGGAGTTACTACATAATGAATATTTGCATATGCATTACCAATTTATGCACCAGAAATAGCATATACTAAAATAAACACATGGGCGAGAGATGAAAGGAGAGATCAAAAGAAATCTGTATGTATGTCATATTGAAAGAAATAATAGTGTCTGTAACTGTTTGTTAACAACAGCTTAGCATTCTTATGTTAGTTCCTGTTAAACTATGTTGAAGCATACTAAATAACCCTATCCATCTGTTAACAGGATTAAAATTATATATTTCTATATCAGTTCCTGTTGAACAAGTCAGAAATTGTGTTATCATCAAGATTAAAAGTGATGTAACATTAACAGTTGCCTGTTGAAAAGTCTAGGAATATGTTAAACAGTTTCTTTCAAGGTTAAACATTGGTTCATGTTATACAATCTTGGAGTTAAACAGCTGATACCAAAACTAAACGTTAGTTATTTTCAACAAAGTTCAGACATAGTAAACAGCTGGTTCAAAACCTAAACAAACATGAGACACACAGTTGCCACCACTTCTAAGCATTACTTCCTGTTGAACACAAGTAACACATATTAAAAGCTGTTACCAAGATTTGTTAATTTCTTCAGTACTCTTTGTGTTGAATTTCTTTAAACAGAGAGTGAGATTGTCATTGAATGATTTGTAAAAGATGATCTCATTTTGTTTTTTCTCAGTCTCTTAAATATACAGATCTTTTTTAGACATCATTACTGGCATTTCCAGATCTACATTTGCTGCTAACGTACATTACAAATGCACTGAGAGCTCTTTCTATTTACATTTTAATTGTTTCTATCCTTCTTGGTACAAACACTACCTTTAAGGGTCAATTCCTACATTTGAGATGTCTATACTCTGACATTACAAACGACATTACTCGTTATTTATAGACATCAGAATTATCCCAACAACACCAATAAAAAGGCTAAACTTGCCACATTCTTCATTGCAAGCTGTCTCTGGTCTAAAGACAAACCACATAGTGACAGAGATCCTTTAGTCTTTACATACCTTCCTTCAACTAGACAGAGTGGTAGAACTATCCAATGCAACATTACCTTACTGACAAGAGAAAACACATCTCTCGACATTTTTATCACTCCACTTTCAGTTTCTTTCAAATGTAAAAGGAATTTCAAAGACTGTCCAGTACATTCCAAATTACGGACAGAATCAATCACCTTCACTTGTACAAACTGACAGAACTGGTCTGTGTTGGCAAGCTATTTGTCTTGCATGTGATTATATCACTAACTTATTAAATCTCTCCAGTTCTACCTTTCACGTAAAAAGACCAATTTAAATCCGACTGCATTACTTATTTATTTGCTTTACTGGACGTAAACATCTCTGACTTGTACGCAATGACACCCTGAAACCCTCAGATCCCAAACATCTCAACTTTCCAAATCACAATGGCATTGGTGACATGAGTATACTGGTTTTATGACATGATCCCCACAAAAAAAGTATCATTGCAAAATCCAAGAACATAAACTTATATTTAACTAAATTTTTGCACCACATGGAAGTGATAAATGTTTTTTAAAGTGATTATTATCTTCCTTGTATTTCACTTTTCCACTTCTGTTACCATGACATCATATACATATATTCCCTGATCAATATTCTTTTTATTATAAAATCCGTTTTCAACTTATGGAAAAATGTTATTTACAGAGTTGTGAGAGCATCATACAGTTTTTTTATACATTTTTTTCGTTTGTTTATGTTATAAATGAAACTAGTAATAAACTGTCAATGACATATATAATAGTTCTTATTTTCTTTATACAAAGAGACAAAGAAAGATAACAGCTCTTGCACATCAATTAAAAGCACAAAAAGTGTTTGTTCTGAGATTTTTTTTTCAAATAATTTATGAACAAGCTTATATAAATTAGTGACAGGTTATGATGACTCTGGAATTAGTGTATCCAGTGTAGTTAAACTGAATGAACAATTATCAGTGCTAGATTTTACTTCTTACAGTAGAGTTACCCTGGATGTAATAATGTCTCCATTAATAAATAATATGAAATTGAAAAGTCCCCTTATTCATATAATGCTAATCATAGTACAATATATATGCACCACTTACATATTAGATTTGTTTCTTTTTATATAACTTCTGTTTGTGTATGTATGTGGTTTATTAAGAAATTCCAACTTTTAGTAATATGTGCACTGTTGCAACAAGGAAAATATATAGAGAATAATGCAACTGAAAATAACGCACTTTGCAACTTAATTATTCGTATATGTTTATATGAAATTTAGTAGTCGAGTCACATTTATAAAAAATAATTTATATGATCCCAGTGAATTAACATGCAAAGTCCATCCAATTTATAAGATTTAAATTGGAAAACGTTTTGCAAAGTATACTGATGTTTTTTTTAAACTATTGTCATACACCAATTGCTTCCACAAATTCCAAATAAACTTTATCATAAACCTAATTTTGTTGGTGAACAATGAAATATTAGATATAACTGCATGTGTGTGAAAGTCAGCACCTGTGTGTGTAATCTTATAGAAGAAAGTACATTTGTTTTTATTCATGACATTTACTTTTCTTGTAACGTTTTCAAATACATTTGGGAACACAAACTCATCCACATAAGAAAAAGCCTCGAATTAAGACAAGTAATAATTTTGTTTTAACATTTCTCTGATCATCTTTTCAGGTGAAATTAAGAGCATGGTCATTTCTACACATAACCAAAAAAAAAAGTTGTTTCCATAAAACTAAATGCAGAGATTGTACAATTAATCTGAGAGTTACCAATGGGGGTCATCAAATCCATTAGTTGCAAAAAGATGGGTACACTATAAACCAAACACCTGAGTAAACTGAGGGTTCAGTACATTATAAACAAAAATTTAGAGTATAAAGAGGGTTGGGTGCATTTTACTGAGACAATTCTGAATAATTACTTCAAGAAATGTTGCAATAACCATAGCAGATATAAATAGCAGTTGAAAGGCATGTAAGTGAAGGACATTTATAACTTGTTTGGCGTCATAGGAACAATAATGCTACCAAAAAATGGTCACATTTAGAAAGGTTATTTAACACCCTTTTCTACACAAAATTTTGACATTGGAAAACAAAGGAATACATGTACAGATCAACTTGGAACGTCAAAACCATCCAAAAGAGACCTGAAAGAAGTCATACCCCCTCAGCCATGGTACAGAACGTGCAGTATCTTGCAACAGATGAGAAAACATCAACATGGATGTCAGTCAGTAACAAAATGCATCTTCATCAGCATGTAACATAATAAAGAGTATGCACATCTCAAAAATGCCAGAAGTCACATTTGAAAAGGTACCACTATTTTATTTTATTACAAACAATCTCAATTATTACCTGTTGCGAAACTCAACGGTAATATCAATGACACTTAATACTAATAATTAACACCAGAAAACACTTAATATTAATCAATAATTAGACATAACACTACACAACAGTAATTAATAATGACTAAATTATACTCATTAAATCAAAATGTTCATGTAAAACGACGCCATGGATCGACTGAAAATGAAGAATCAAGTTTGCCAAATCTGAATAATGAATATACTCGTGTCGTTCAGAGTTGTTAGCCAAAATTAATGTGTAATCTGAGGTTCGCGTATTCGAATTCCCGTCACACCATACATGCTCGCCCTTTCAGCCATGGGGAAATTATAATGTGATGGTCAATCCCACTATCCATTGGTAAAAGACTTGCCCAAGAGATGGCAGTGGGTGGTGATGACTAGCTGCCTTCCCTCTCGTCTAACACTGCTAAATTAGGAACGGCTAGCGAAGATAGGCCTCGAGTAGTTTTCTCGAAATTCAAAACAATTTATAATGATTTAATTTTGGTTTTAGTTGCTGTATAAGTAAAGCTTCTTTGATTTTGCGTTTTGTATTTGGTTCCCTTCTTAATATCTGGTTGTTTTCTGTGGTTATGTTGTTTTAATTTGATTTGCAGTGTTCAAAAACGTGTGAAGATGTTTTCTGTTTTGTTTTTTTGTAGGTTCATTGAATCTAGTTTCCATTTTTCTTCTTGTTTCTGTAGTTTTGAAGTCGTGGCAGTTATTGCATTGTATTTTATAAATTATGTTGGTGTTGTGTTTTTACATAGTATGGACTTCAGTTTTGTACATGGTTATTGAATAGATTTGGTGTTTCCTGGAATGTTGTGTTTTGTTATGTCTTTTTTCCAAATGTTGGTTATTTTTTCGCTGATGTCGGGAACATATGGTATGCAGCAGTATATGATTTTGTAGTTTATTGTATCTTGGGATTTATTGTTTGTTTGTTCTTGGTCTATGTGTGTGCCTATTCTCAGATAGGAGACACAACAACATGTAAGGATGTTTTAGAGTACGAACAAGTTTGTATAACTGTAGAGCTGAGTAGCCAGACACCATAGAATGTAAGGATGTAGTTTTGTAAGGACACTTTTTGATAACTGTTCAGCTGTCTAACGAGATACAACAGTATATAAGAAAGATGTAGTGTAACAACAAGTTTGGATAGTTGTACAGCTGAGTGACTAGACACAACAACATGTAAGGAAGTTGTAGAGTAACAACAAGTTTGGATAGTTGTACAGCTGAGTGACTAGACACAAGAACATGTAAGGATGTTGTAGAGTAACAACAAGTTTGGACAGCTGTACAGCTGAGTCAGACACAACAACATGTAAGGATGTTGTAGAGTAATAACAAGTTTGTATAACTATATATCTGAGTGAATAGACACAACAACTGTACCCCGGAGCTACTAGACATAACAATATGTAAGGATTTTTAAGAGTACCAGAAAGTTTGAATATCTGTAGATCTGAGTAACTAGACACGTCATAATGTAGGTATGTTGTAGAGTAAGAACAAGTTTGTATAACTGTAAACCTGAGTTACTAGACATAACAATATGTAAGGATTTTAAGAGTACCAGAAAGTTTGAATATCTGTAGATCTGAGTAACTAGACACGTCATAATGTAGGGATGTTGTAGAGTAAGAACAAGTTTGTATAACTGTAAACCTGAGTTACTAGACATAACAACATGTAAAGATGTAGAGAGATAACACATTTGTATAACTAAAGAGCAGAGTGACCAGACATAATAGAATGTAAGGATGTAGATTTATTAGAAAAAGTTTGGATAACTGTGCAACTGACTGACTAGATACAACAGTATGGAAGGAAGTTTTAGTTTAACAACTAGTTTGGATAACTGTACAGCTTAGTGTGTTGACAAAATGGGAAGCAAGGATGTTGTATTATAAGAACAAGTACTGATAACTTTAGAGTTGAGTGACTAGACACAACAACATGTAAGGATGTTGTTCAGTAAGAACAAGTTTGGATAACTGTAAAGCTGAGTGATTAAACACAATATGTGTGGATTTGAATAAGAGCAACTTTTTATAATTGTAGAATTAGACACAACAGTAAGATACAATGTTATAGAGTAACAACAAGTTTGGATAACTGTACAGCTTATTGATCAGAAACAACAGAATGTAATAATGTTATAGTGGAAGAACAGGTTTCGATAGGTGTACAGCTATTGTACAGGTGATTGACTAGTCACAACAGTATGTAAGTATGTTGTAGTGTAAGAAATTTGGATAACTGCACATCTGAGTGACCAGACTCAACATAATGTTGGTGTTTTGAAGCGTACCTACAAGGTTGGATAACTGTAGTTCTGAGTGAGTAGAAAGAACAATATGTAATGATATTGTAGAGTAATAACAACTTTGTATAACTGTAGACCTGAGTTACTTGATACAATAGCATGTAAGGAAGTTGCAGAGTAACAATATCTTTGGGTAAATGTAGAGCTTAGTGAATACATACAACAGCAAGTAAGAATATTGTTGTATAAGAACAAGTTTGAATAACAATAGAGATGAGTAACTACACACAACAATATGTTAGGATGTTGTAAAGCTACAACAAATTTGAATAACTGTAGGGTCGAATGGCTAGACACAACATTATCTAAGGATTTCGAAGAGTAACAACAAGTTTGGATAACTCTGGATCTCAGAGACTAGACATAACATGTAATATTGTTGTAGTGTATGAACATGCTTGGTGAACTGTACAGCTGAGCAAATAGACACAACATATAAATGTTGTAGAGTAAGAACAAATTTTGATACCTTTACAGCAGAGTGACTAGACACAGTAGTATTTGATTATTTGTACAAAACTAAAACATTTGGATAACTGTACAACTGAATGAATAGACACAAAAAGATGTAAGTATGTTGTAGAGTATGAACAAGTTTGGATAACTGAGGAGAGGAGTGATGAGACACAATAGAATGTAATGATGTTGTTTTGTAAGAAAAAATGGAGATAAATATATAGTGACTGACTAGATACAATAGTATATAAGGATGTTGTAGTGTAACAACAAGATTGTATGACTCTACCACTCAGTGAGTAAACACAACAACATATAAGAATGTTTTAGAGTAGAACAAGTTTGTATAACAACAGACCTGAGTAAGATTACTAGACACAATAACATGTCAGGATGTTGTGGAGTAAGGACAAGTTTGTATAACAACAGACCTGAATTACTAGACACAACAACATGTCAGGATGTTGTAGAGTAAGAACAAGTTTGTATAACAACAGACCTGAATTACTAGACACAACAACATGTCAGGATGTTGTAGAGTAAGAACAAGTTTGTATAACAACAGACCTGAATTACTAGACACAACAACATGTCAGGATGTTGTAGAGTAAGGATAAGTTTGGATAACTGTAGACCTGAATTACTAGACAAATAAAGTACGAAAAGATTTTTAGAGAACCAGGAAGTTTGGATAATTGGAGATCTAAGTAACTAGACACAACAACATGTACGGATGTTGTAGTGTAAGAACAAGATTGGTTCATTCTACAGCTGATTGAATAGACACAACATGTAAGGATGTTGTAGAGTAAGAACAAGTTTGGATACCTTTACAGCAGAATGATTAGGCCAAGTGGTATCTTACAATTTGTAAAAAAAACAACAAGAAATGTGGATGCTTGTACAGTTGAGTGACTCGATACAACAGTATGTAACGCTGTTGTAGTGTAAGAACAAGTTAGGTTCGTTGTATTTCTAAGTGAATAGACACAAAACACGAAAGGATACTGTAGAGTGAAGTGACCAGACACAATAAAATGTAATGATCTTGTCTTGTAAGACCAAATTATTATAAATGTACACCTGACTGACTAGATACAACAGTTTGTAATGAAGTTATATTGTAATTACAAGTTTGTTTAACTGTACTACTGAGTGACTAGATACAACAGTTTTAAGAAGGATATATTGTAACTATAAGTTTGTTTAACTGTACTACTGAGTGACTAGATACAACAGTTTGTAAGGAAGTTATATTGTAACTATAAGTTTGTTTAACTGTACTACTGAATGACTAAATACAACAACATTTAATAATATTGTAGAGTAAGAACAAATTTGTACAACTATAGGCCTGAGTTACTTGACATAATAACATGCAAGGATGTTGTAGAGTAAGGACACATTTAGATTTTTGTAGATCTCTGTGACTAGACACAACAACATGTAAGGATGTCGTACAGTAAGAATAAGTTTATTTAACTGTATAGCTCAGGGATCACCAAACTTTTTTCACAGGGGGCCAGATTACTTGGGGAATGAGAAGCGTTGGCCACATGATAATTATATTCAATACTCATAAGCTAGAACGAAAGCTCTCTGTAAAAGACTTAACACTAAGTTTAGGATGCCACATTAGCCACGTGGGAGTAGCATGCAATACACACATATAATAAAAAAAACAAACAGAAATACAACCAACATTTTATTTACCAAAACGTTATCAAAGAAGGTCACATTAGCAAAAGCAATTGTCACATCGCATACAGTGAGTACATATCTGAATTTCACTAAGCCGCAAAAATGTTAGTGAGATTTATGAAATTGGCGTTTGCTTTCGAAATATCTTCAATATTCGGTTTTGAATTGCTGCACCCAATCATTAGAATTGCTTTCAAATGTTCATCAGTCAACCTTGATCGATGTACCGATTTCACATACTTCATTTTTGAAAATGCTTGTTCGCAGACATAAGTTGTTCCGAACACTGATGCCATACCAGATGCGAAATTCTTCAGCTTTGGAAAATCATCTTCAGGAATGTAGCTGTAAAATGCAATAAGTTGTCTGTCTCTGTGATTTGCTTTGAACAAGTCATTTTCTTACAAATCCATGACCACCAGCTGAAGTTCCACTGTCACGTCATCAATGACAATATCAAAAGGATTCTGAAAAAGAAGTGGATCGGCTCTATATTTCTCGATAATAAATATATACATTTCTCTTCTCAGCTTATAAAAACGAGACAAGACTTTACCGCAGCTGAGCCACCTCACCGCCGTGTGATAAAACAAGTCACACAAATTCGAATCAATTTCTCCAAGAAACGCCTTGAACTGTCGATGTTTAAGTGCATGACTCCGTATGCAGTTCACTGCAGAAATGACTGAAACCAGACCCTTCTTTACTCCAGCCATGTTTCTTTCTCCATTAACTGTAACACCTCTAAGCTGATTCCACTGAAGGCTATAGTTTTGCAAAGTTTTATGCACTTCCATGAAAATGTCCTCCAGTTGTTCTTTCGTGCATGCTGCAAACTGATGTCAACTCTTCCGTGATCTGAAAGTCCAAATTAACTCCACGAATGAACACGAGAAATTGTGACGTACTTGAGAGATCAGTAGACTCATCCTGTGCCAGAGAATACCATAGGGAGTTTCTGGCTTTTTTGTATCTGTAATGCGATGTTTTCTCCAAGTTCTTCTGCTCTCCGTACAACTGAGGTTGCTGAAAGTCTGATACTTTCAGAGAAATTGTCTTTTTCAGGACACAGCTCATTTGCTGCTTCCATCATACACTCTTTGATGAAGTTGTCGTCAATAAAAGGTTTTCCTCGCTCTGCCATCCTATGCACTATTTTGTAACTTGTACGAGTGACAGATTTATTTTCAGCAAACTTTCTCGTGAAGAGATTCTTTTGAGATTCAAAAACACGTATCATGGATTCAAATTTCTCAGAACGGAACTTTCCTGAAAATTTCAAATATGTTGATCGATGTTTTGTTTCATAGTGACGCCGAAGACTATACTCTTTTAAAATGGCAACACTTTCTGTGCATATCACACAAGTAGCTTTCTGTTTTCTTGTTTCCACAAAGAAGTGCTTTTCTCCCCATTCATCATTGAAAGCATGACACTCAAAGTCCACTTTTCTTCTTTTAAAAGCAGTCATGAAAAAAAAAACAGGGTCTGAAAATGAAAACACAGAGCGCTGTGAGAAAAGTATTGTACTGGTCCAAGAACGCACAAACAAAATATATTGAAACGTACGTTTGCCACAGAAACCACCTAAGAATTTTTATTTTTTTATTTTTATTTTATTTTTATTTTTCATTTTATTTTATTTATTTTTTTAAATGGTTATTACTAGTAGTAGTTGTATTTTCTCCATGGAGAAAAGCAAAAGAAGAAAAAAAAGAGAAAAATACAAAAATATGTATATTAATGGAAAAAAATATATATATATGTGTGTATATATATATGAAAAATACAAAAAATCAAAATGTAAATCAAAAGAAATTACAGAAAATGTATAAAAAAAGGAAGAAGTAACTAAAGGAAAAAAAAAAAACTTTTCTTGCATAAACTGTGCCCTGAAATGGACCTGAGTATAGAGTTATACTTTACTTTGGCCCAAAGCTATTATAAAACTTATCCCTGAAAGACAGACGCCATCAACGTTCGGAAGGGAGGAAGAGGTCTGATGTACCTGACCCTCCTGGGTATTTAACATCAATACCCAAATACCTGCTCAGCGAGACTTACCTAAGAACAGATTACGAAAGCGCATAATACGAATACTGAGAGAAATGAGCTTGCTGAAGCGGTAACTCAAGCCCGCTGAATTTACAAGACGAGTCGATAGGACGAGGTTTAAGTCTGTACTTGTTTTCGAAATCCTAATGCTTTTATAGATACGTGCCTCGATATGAATAAACTGGAAGCAAGGACGAAAAAAGAATTTTCCTATTAGTTAATAAAATGCGCGTGACAGCCTTGTTTCTTTTTTATCATAACGTCTTGTGTTTGCTAGCTTAAAGCAACCATCGGTGTGATAATAATTTGTTAATAAATATATCCTCTGTGTTATTGTAGTACGTAACAGTACAAACTTTTGTTTTCAATTTACAAACCTCTTGAAGAGGCCTCATAATCACGTATATTACATACAAAACAAATACACAGTTATATACAATTGAATGCACCTGATACTATCTGTAATTGCTCATATTAAAAGACACACAATAATGTAACGTTATGAACAAGGACGAACAAGTTTAGAATAAAATTAAAAGAAAGAATTGACATCATTATGAATAACATACCTGGAATAATCAAAACTTATTTTTTTTCTCAACTCACCCTTATAAAATGACAACAGATTTAAATGGATATTTTTGGCTAAACAAATTTTCCTAACAGTCACAATGCAATATTTAGCTAATGTAATCAAAAACTTACACTATAGGCTGTCATCTTTTCTTAATCCTTCTAGGAAGCCCTGTACAAGAATTCGTCGTTTCTGTTTCACTGGTACTAATTTTTTGTATGATAAAGGAAATAATGTCGAATACTAACGTCCATAAGGGTTGAACCATTGGACACAGGTAATATAAATGTCTCACTGTTTCAGTTTCTTTTCCACAAAGTGTACATAAGCCAGTATCATGTTTTTCATATGAACAAGTTTATTGTTCGTTGTTAAAGCATTGTGATAAAATAACTAATCCTCATCAACAAAACAAGCCTTTGAATAGGTGATAAGTATGTTTATGTATTTTTTTCCAGTTAGTATCTCTTAAAATATCTTTCCATACAGTAATTTCTTCAGTAGCGGGGATGGAGTTCCGGTATATTAACTGAATCAGTTTTTAACAGGAAGATCATTTTAGTGGATAACATTTTCACCATCTGAATCACACATCTCAAAATAAATTTTGTTGTACCTGTAATTGTGGGAATCTCTCTTTCAACCAAGTCTTCCCATTCTTCTGGAATAGCATCATATAACTTTTTGTAATACTGTCTAACGTGAACAGGTATCACACTTTCAGATACATCCTGACAATAGTTTTTAGGAAACCAACGAGGGACAAATTCGTAAATGAAGCCCCTTAAGCGAATTAGTCCCGCGCTAATAAATTTTATTATAGAATGTGCTTTATCTCATAGTGGGAACAAAACATTGAGAAACAGTGGTTGCCGGAAAACAATTTATGTGTTATTTAGGAAGATTCGACGACACCTAACGAGCGTTTTACATGACTCTAATACTTCTCAATAAAATGTAGGAACATTCATTTTGTGTTGTGGGAGAATGTCACAATACCACACATCGTGCCCAAAATTTAAATCACCAAATTTGCTTAAAAGATGGGCAAGAGGATAAACAGAGATGGAAGTGTGTTATAATCTGTTGATCTGAAGAACCATTTAAACCTAAACGCCGCCTTTTTTCATCTTGACGTCTGTTAAATTGAGATCACCTTTGTCTTTCGAAGATACCAAAATATCATAACTCACTTTATGTATTCCACCATCCCATATGAACCGTCAAATATCATGTTTAATTGTCAGATAAATCCTGTTTTCCATCGGCAAGAGCAGGGTCACTAAACTACAGCCCTCGACGTCATTTTGTCCGGCCCGCCAGCAACTAGCCGCTTGGAAATAAAAGTGACATTTCATCAAATGTCCGACTGTCATAACAAAATAAATCAAACCGATGGTCGCTTCAAGCTGACAAACACAAGACGTTATGATAAAAGAAACAAGGCTGTCACGCGCATTTTATTAACTAATAGGAAATTTCTTCTTTCGCCCTTGCTGCCCGTTTATTCATATCGAGGCACGTATCTTTAAAAGCATTAGGATTTCGAAAACAAGAGCAGACTTAACCCTCGTCCTATCGATATGTCTTGTAAATTCGGCGGCCTAGGGGTTACCGCTTCAGCAAGCTCATTTCTCTTAGTAGTCTGGTTATGCGCTTTTCGAAACTTGTTCTTAGGTAAGTTTCGTGGCAAACGTACGTTTCAATATATTTTGTTTGTGCGTTCTTGGACCAGTACAATACTTTTCTCACAGCGCTCTGTGTTTTCATCTTCAGATCCTGTTTGTTTTTTTCACCCATCGTTATGACTGCTTTTAAAATAAGAAAAGTGGACTCTGAGTGTCGTGCTTTCAATGAAGAATGGGGAGGAAAGTACTTTGTGGAAACAAAAAGCCAGAAAGCTACTTGTGTGATATGCACAGAAAGTGTTGCCGTTTTGAGAGAGTACAATCTTCGGCGTCACTATGAAACAAAACATCTCTCAACATAGTTGAAAAGTACAGTAAATTTCCTTTCTGAGACATCTGAATCCATGGAACGTGTTTTTTGAATCTCGAAAGATTCTCCTCACGAGAAAGTTTGCTGAAAATGAATCTGTCACTCGTACAAGTTACAAAATAGTGCATAGGATGGCAGAGCGAGGAAAACCTTTTATTGACGGCAACTTTGAAGCACATTTGGGAGGAGAAAACCTCTCTCATTTTCAGTGTTTCAATGAGTTTCATGCTGGAATCACAGAAGATGCCAACCTGAAGTTTCAGAAAAAGATTATTGGTGATTTAAATAAGCATTTTTAGAGAGATTTTCGGATCTCGACAGAATCGAAAGTGACATTCTCCTTTTTCAAAATCCTTTTGATTGTGTCATTGATGACGTGCCAGTGGAACTTCAGCTGGAGGTCATCGATTTGCAAGGAAATGACATGTTGAAAACAAAACACAGAGAGGGGCAACTTATTGAACTTTACAGCTGCATACCTGAAGATGAATTTCCAAGGCTGAAGCAGTTCGCATCTGGTATGGCATCAATGTTCGGAACAACTTATGTCTGCGAACAAGCATTTTCAAAAATGAAGTATGTGAAGTCGGTACTTCGATCAAGGTTGACTGATGAACATTTGAAAGCAATTCTAATGATTGGATGCAGCAATTCAGAACCGAAAATTGAAGATATTTCGAAAGCTAAACGCCAATTTTATAAATCTCACTAACTTTTTTGCAGCTTAGTGAAATTTAGATGTGTACTCACTATGTGCGATATGACAATTGCTTTTGCTAATGTCACCTTCTTTGATAACCTTTTGGTAAATAAAAATGTTGGTTGTATTTCTGTTTGTTTCTAGCTCAGGGGTCACCAAACTTTTTTCACAGGGGCAAGATTACTTAGGGAATTAGAAGCACGGGCCGCATGATCATTATATTCAATACTCACAAGCTAGAGCGAAAGCTCTCTAAAAAAACTTAACACTAAGTTTAGGATACGACATTAACCACGTGGGAGTCGCATGCAATACATTTGGAATGTACCAAGCTAACAAGAATAAATTTTGGATATTGAAATTTTTATTTAATATTGCCTTGAGTGATAGAGATAAATAGTAAACATATTCAAAACAGGATATAAATACTTGTACATCACCAGGAGATTTGCTCAAGATTGGTGTTGTTGTCGACATTGAACGAAGGTTTCCAACAATCTCGTCTTATAAGAACTGCTTGAATGATGATAAAAATGAAAATATTCAATTTCAACATAACTATATTCAACAACAGATAATGACTTACATTAAACGTAAGAGTGGGGATAAGCCTCTTCTGACGGTTTAGAGTAAAATTCCTGTATTTCTTGGGGACGTTAGTCAAAAACAAAAATGTTTCTTCAGTTATTCTAATCATGAAACATCAACTGGAAGCCTACTATATTATTAACTACATTTTTTTTAAACCTAGAACCTTAGGGATTTTGAAGAATAGTGTATAATAATACTACAAACCTTAAGAGACATGATAAATAGTGAAGTGACAAAATCTACAATAGGCCTAATACTAATGTATTATGACAATAATACATTATAATGAAAACGTTTTGAAAAACGCATTCATATCATAAATATATGTTGTTAGATTTATAAAATGCAAGCTTCTTCCACCAAGATCAGCATTCAATCAGCGAGTATTAGCTTAACCATCAGTCTCTCGCTAGTACAGAGATAAGTCTACAGATTTCCAACGCTACAATCATGGGTTCGATTCAACTTGGTAGAATTAACAGATAGCCGCAAGTGGTTTTGCTAAATGAAAACCCACTCCTCTTAACCATAACGTTATGTGAGAAAAGTTCGATAAAACGTAAACACTGTAGGGTAGTTTGTGTGTTTCAAGAGTTAATAATATTATTTGAAGGGTAAATTAGACCTAAAATTAGCCTAAATGTTTCTCTCTTTCTTTTGGATTAATCCATCGCCGAGTATGTATTATTTATTTTTGTTTGATAAGCACTGTACAGTTTTAATATTTTCATAACATTTGTTATAGTACTACAAATATTAACAAATGAACTTTACAGTATATACAAACATTTATTGATTTCTCCTCTTCAGGTAATGCTGGAATAATAAATACATTATTGAACTTTGGTCTTTCAACAAATGTAGAAATTACAATTGTTAAGACAAACTGTTTTATGCTTATGGTGAACTCATAGGCTACCTACCGACTAATGACAGAGTTGACCATAATTTTGTAACACCCCAAAAGCTGATAGCATGAGTTTTGATTGACATGGCGTTTCGGATTGAGAGTCCAGCACCGAAACCTCCAGGGCATTAAATGCCCAATGAATACATTTTATTATATCAAAGTATTTCCCAAGCAAACGTATTTGGTATAATTCAATATCAACATAGCCTATTTAATACAATTTGCATACAAAAGTGGGCCTATTTTGTATGTATCTAATATAAATGTTTAGAATCCGACGTCATTTGCGCTCGTGGATACTCAGCTAGATAGTTTGTTTGTTTTTTTGAATTTCGCGCAAAGCTACTCGAGGGCTATGTGTGCTAGCCGTCCCTAATTTAGCAGTGTAAGACTAAAGGGAAGGCAACTAGTCATCACCACCCACCGCTACTTATATATGTATGTTTATAAATAAAACAAAGTTTTTGTGGTAAACTCAAATTTTACTTGAAACGGTGAGTATAGGTTATCATCAACAAGAAACTTGCAGTGGTATAACACCAGACTTTGTTTGTAATATTTCTTTCTTGCACTGTCTTATAAGTACTACAGCTACATAACATTCACTGTATGGAAAATAGTTCCATTTTGTAAACATATGTGATCAGTATGTCAAAAAAACAACAACAATTCATCATACTTTTCATGTAGGGTTTGAAGTATCTTTTGTGGTTAATATGGTTAATGTTAAGAGTGCAGGCCTAGGGCAAACATATAGAGTGCTGTGTAACATTTACACAGAAAGAAATGATACAATCTTTTTTTCAAAATTAACTTCTTGAACCTTTAATAAAGCGAAATCTGGAACATTTTTAAAAAGTTTAATCGTTTATCGAGCTCAAGCTTGATCAGTATGAGTCGGTGTGTACAATCATCAATAGTGTTGGTTCATTCGATGTTTATATGGTAACCATGAATTGTCAGAAAATGTATTACTTCGTTATAGGATTTTGAATCAAGAAGAGAGACAAAACATACCTTGGAATAGGACTTATTTCCACTGTTTTTTCATAGGTTTTCAGTTTTTGATTTAAAGACACAAGTACTTAATCAGTTAAATTAATTTATTATTATGTTTAACAAAACAGATTATAAAATAATGAGGTAATTGGGAATATAACAATAAAAGAAAGAGCGAGATTGTTTATTTTATATCCTTTATACAATTTTGGATTATTTAACAATTATCTTTAGCTAGTTTGTTTGTTTGTTTTGGAATTTCGTACAAGGCTACTCGAGGGCTATCTGTGCTACTTCAGCTAGTACAAATCTGTAGTTGACAGGTCACGGATAGCCCACTGTGTAGTTTTGTTCTGTTTGTTTTTTTGAATTTCGCACAAAGCTACTCGAGGGCTATCTGTGCTAGCCGTCCCTAATTTAGTAGTGTAAGACTAGAGGGAAGGCAGCTAGTCATCATCACCCGCCGCCAACTCTTGGGCTACAATAAAGAATATTGTATGAGGTAGGACCATGAGAAGCTTTGAGATTCATTCGATTGTGAATCTGGATTGAGAATTCGATTCGTTAGCTGGGTTCTGATTTGATACTTTCAAATCTACACAGCTTGCGATAAACTTTGGAATTTAGATTATTACAGATTAGTTTGTTTAGATTGTTACTGAAACATGCTACTGATTGTCACAGTTGAAGCATTTACTTAAAGACAATGCACGAAAGAATTACTGAGCAAAGTTATCACAGCATTTGAGTGAAATACTTGTATGTTGAACACATTAATTCTGTAATCGTTAATGTGTAGAACATAGGTAGTACTATTCTGAAATATTATTTTGTGCAAACGCATGCTTGTGATCCACATTTGTTTTATTTATGTAACGTGCATTTTGGCTAGCTACTTTCTAGCAGAACTGAAATTATTTTTAAACAAAAAAAAGGAAAAATATAAATTTGTACTTACCAGGGAAGTGTTCTTGAATACGATTTTAACTTATCAAAAAATTACATAAAAATAGACGTTTGTTGTAATTAATGTATAAATAAATGTTTATTTTTTAGAATTATGGTGGTCCCCGCTAGTACAGCGGTATGTCTTCAGATGTACAACGCTAAAATCAGGGGTTCGATTCCCTCGGTGTTCTGACCAGGTAGCCCGATGTTGCTTTGCTATAAGAAAACAAACAAACAAAATTATGGTGTTCTTCGAATGGCATTATCATAAATAAAATTTTGATAGGAATAAAAATTACATACTAAGTTATAAAGACGGATGAAATGTTTAAAGAGCCCAAGACCATTTCGATAAAAGCTGTTAAAAAAGAAAAATGGTCTTGAGATAATATAATGTGAATTAGAGTATAACTATGAATAGAATAGTCTCAACAGTGGTATGAAAGAAAAGGATCTCGTTGATCAGTTTGTAAAGACATCCAGCAATGTGTTGTCGCTAGTGGCTGAACAACTATGATTTTGTATGTACAGAAATACTGCATACAAGCCTAAAGATATTATAATGCCATTGTTTGTATCATTTGTTAGGTCCCGTTTGAAGTATTTTGTTTATTCTTGAGTTTCTTACCTCCAAAAGGACAATGGATTGTTGAAAAGGCTGCTGATATGATGTCTTGGGTGGTATTTAGATTGATTTAGTGGATAAGACAGTCTTTATTGCTATGTTATAATAAATCGATTTTCGAAGCTTATCAAGCCATTACAGTCCATGTACTCACATCCAGTCCGGCTTATCTCACCACAATGCATCATAAAAAATAGATTTGTGACGTAGTTCCCATAGCAATGGTTCTGTCATGAGGCTGCCACTCCTCCGTGAGAACTTTCCATAAGTCAACCAGTGTGAAAGAACAACGGTTTTCTAGGGTCTGTTTAAATGGTCTGATCGTATAGAAATCTACATGCATTGTATCCAACGATTTCATCTCTACGTCTTCATATGGAGTATAAATATATGTTTCATTTTATAGCTGCTTTGAAGTACACGACGATTAATATATCGTTGAAGCAAAATGTGCACATGTAACTTGTGTCAGTTTTCCAGACAAAGATTCTGTTTGATTATGTTGCATACTGTTACCTAGGGCACACAGAGGGCTCTTAATAGTCTCTGACCTTAGTGTTCTTTGATCCTCTACTACAACAAGATGCAGCACTTTGTTTATCATGGCTACCCAGCTTGTTGTAGACTTTTTTCTCGATGGATCTGGTATCCTAAGCTGATCCATATTGTTTTCATTTTACAATGTCCTTAAGAACAAAGGATATATCCATTTTGAAAATATAAAATTCTTTATTCTGAACAAGATATGGTTGTATAAACATTTTAAGTCTTAAAAGATTGTCACGTACCCTAACTGAAATGACCTGTTTTTCGTGTAATAATACAATATAACGCCAAACAATTTTTTATACACCGTTTCACCGGAATTTTATATTGATTATAGTTTTCGCATGAATGGTGATTTGCATATTTAAAACTATTTTAATATAACGTACTCAACAATGAATACAAAGCAAAACATGAATTGTATGAAAATTGGTAGCCTTGAGAAACATTGCTTTAATTTTTTTAATTCGATCGTTTAGTGCATGAGGTTAAAATGTAATTAGCAATTTGATCAAGTATTCTTCTCTTCCTAACTCGTAAGCCTCTTTTAATCGTAGCAAATATTTTGTTTGTAATATAGCTATTGTATTAGCGTTACTAATCTGAGTATTTCTTTCAATTATGTTAAGACTAATGCAGAAGCAGATATTTTACTTGAAAGAAATAGTATTTTACTAACTTCTTTGTAAGGTTTGGTTTGTTTTGAAATTCACGCGAAGCTACACGAGGGCTATCGGTAGTCGTTCCCAATTTAGTAGTGTAAGAGTAGAAAGGAGGCAGCTAGTCACTACCACCCACTGCCAACTCTTGGGTTACTCTTTTACTAACGAATAGTGAGATTGACCGTCACAATATAACACCCCCACGGCTGAAAAGGGCGAGCATGTTAGATGTGATGGGGACTCAAACCTGCGACTCTCGGAATACGAGTCGAGTGCCTTAGCTTGTCTAAGTTGAGCTAGCTAACCAATTTATCTACGAAACATATTTCATAGGGTTATAAGCTGGCGTATTTAAATATTTATACCACATCTATATATAAAAACAGCGAAAGAGAACTATTTCAAAACCATAACATCACGGTAAGTAAAGTGAACCGATGCCTAAGGCACTTTTATTAATTTCTAATTATGATTTAATATTAACCAGATACTTAACTTATTTTCGTCTATAGTTGTTTAAAATATGAATAAAATTATGCAGATTCTTGTTTCCACGATCATATTTTAATCTTTTCCTTATTTTTCTGATGTTACATTTAATATAATATTTACTTCTTGTTCGCTCTTTTGTAAATATTGTGTGTGTGTTACCTTATAGCAAAGCCACATCGGGCTATCTGCTGAGTCCACCAAGGTGAATCGAACCCTGATTTGTAAATATTATATCGCTGAGTGTAAAAGCTATTATAAGAGAAGAAAATAATGAAAGACAGAATAATGTTACCAACCTTCGTAAGAAGTAATAAGTTTCAGAGAATGCACGAGTTATGAAGCGTTTAGCTCGAATAGTTTAAAACTAGATTCAGGTTTATTCTAAGTTAGTTTTTAATAGCAAATATGTATTATCGCATGTATGGTTTTATTCTTCAGACTACAAACTTTTCTATCACATCAATTTGAGGTATAAATCAAAAAGTAGTTTTTTTTTTTAATTTCGCGCAAAGCCACATGAAAGCTATCTGCGCTAACCGTTCCTAATTTAGCAGTGTAAGACTAAATGGAAGTCAACTAGTCATCACCACCCACCACCAACTCTTTCACCAACGAATAGTGGAATAAACCGTCACATTATAACGCACCCATGTCTGAAAAGGCGAGCATGTTTGGTGTGAAGGGGATTTGAAATCGCTCCCCTCGAATTACGAGTCGAGTGTCTCCACAACCTGGCCATGCCGGGCCCTATTAAAAAGTAGGAACACTTCTAAAAATATTACAAACTGATACTGAAGTCACAGAACTCAGAATGAAGTACAGTAACAATTATATTTATTTAATAATCAATAACATTAACAATTTATTTGAACATAAACGCATCATAAAGTTCCTTAGCGTACTATTATTTGTAAAAAATGAATTACATTGGTATTATAGCAATATTAGTTTGGGGATTTACTAAATACACCAAGGAGAATTCGAATCAATGAACACGAAAATGGTCAATGTAGTTACCAATGTCGTAAACAACGACCTTCATCCTTAGGGTGACGTGACAGACAGCTAAATGAAGTTGTGAACACGGGAAATTTGCATATTTGCCGGTAGATGGCAGCAGATAACCTTTGCTAATCTATAACCCATTGTTATTATTTTGCTATTAATTCGGTTTAAAAGAAATGATAAATCTCTGCAATGATGTGTCATAACAACGTTGTTTTCATGCCCACAACTCGCAGTGTATGGGAATTAAAGTTTTAATACCCATACCAACCGTACAAACATCCAACACTTTTACAGATTATTTTTAAATAAAACTTAAGTGTAGTTAGAGTTTGATTGTGAAACAGTTAACTTCTTATCTCCAAATAAAATATTAGTAACGTAGGTTGAGGTCCCATTTTAAAAAAGGTCAAACTAGGCTAGACTCATTTTCATGCATCTGTGATAAGTTTTTTTCTTAAATGATTTTAGACAAAGATATAAGAATACACACATCTCATTATATACATATATAAAGACAGAAAGGTTCCCCTCGATGGTTTTGAATTTCACCAAAAGAAAAACAGTTTCATCATTAAAGTAGAACATTTATTCTTGTTGGTTCTGAAGTGGGAAACTTTCACCATTAGCAGTGTCTCATTAAACCTTACAAAAACATCATGTAGTATTTTATAATGAGACAAGTTTCATTTTAATCTAGAAAAATTCGTCAAGTTGGGTGTTTCTTGTTTTGACAGACTGTAATGATAACTATATGTCAACTCTTTAACATACGCGTAGATAGACAGACAGACAAATATCTAGATAGATAGACAAACAGACAGCTAGATAGACAATTAAACAGACGGAATTACAGACAGGCGATTAACTACACGGACATACAGATAGATAGACAATTAAAGAAACGGATGTAGAAACAAATAGACAATTAAACAGATTATGTACAGCTACACAATGAAACAGAGATGCGCAGATAGAAAATTAAACAGATGGATGTAGAAACAGACAATTAACTAGACAGATGTACTGATAGATAAACAATTAAACAGGCGTATGCACTGACAAATAGACAATTAAACAGACGGAGGTGCAGACAGATAACAGAATAAATTTATTATAATCTTTGTTTACATAATTATAAAGTAATACACATATATATTTTGTAAATTTTAGGTCAATTTAATGTTTTTTTTATTTATAACAGCTCTTTTATTCTAGAGTTGCACTTTAAAAAACAAATGGAAGATATAGAGAAACTTTAAATCATGTAATACAACATGCGTAGCTATTGTATTCACTTCATATCAAGTACTTTGTTTCGTTCATGAGTATCGGCATACTTTAAAACACAAAAGGCACCTCTACGAGTTTCATTAGTACTTCTAAAATCATTACTGCAACATTCTATATATAAGGAGACTTTTTCGATATCCCATATAAGCCCTGTACAAGTATCGTTACACGAGGTTAGGTCCCACTGGCGTTTTCTTAGGTCTCACTACTTCTTTCTTGTATAATTCTTATTAGGAACTAAACAAGTACCTTTACACCTGTACGAGTATCTTTACATCTGTTTAAATCAGTTGTACCTGTACAAGTATTTTTACGTCTGCTCAAGTCAGCTTTAGATCTGTTTATATCAAGTCATACCAAAACAACCCCACTATAACACACAAAACAACCCCATTATAACACACAAAAGAATCCCATTATGATGCCCTTTTGTGCTACCTCAGCAAGTATTTTTATTGGTTAACAAAAATACAGATTGGGGTATTGGTCTGTACTAAGTGGCACCACTACGTATTGATTACTATATATTGAGTGGCACCATTAGGTATTAGGATGTGTTATCCTAAACTGAGTAGCACCACCACCAAGTATGAATTGCTCTATACTGAGTGGCACCATTAGGTATTAAGGAATACTGTCCTGTATTGAGTTACACCACTGGATATCAGGGTGTTATTACCCTACAGAGAATAACAGTACTAATCACTTGATTCAGAGGTCATTATGCTGTAGCAGCAATTTGTTGGGAAGACATTTTACTTCATTTGTAAGTTCATCTTCAGTCAGACTGAACAGTTCCATTCCCCCTCTTACCTGTGCGGCCAGAGCTTTCCTTCTTTACTTCATTGTTCTAGATACTGCTCTGTTCCACGCTGTCCAAACCTGTAAAAAAACGTTCCAGAAGCTCTTCTATACTGAACGGTCCGTTCTCGGTTCTCCTTCGTTTCACGTGGTTCCAGATACTTCTCTGTACCGGATAGTTCCAGATTCAAATGTTCAAAGAAACATTCTCGAAATTTCCATGAAAATGTTCATGCACAGTAATGCTAGCAGTGTTTAGGACTTTAGATTTAAATGTGTTTTACAAACAGTTAGGTATAACCAACAGCATGGAGATAAAAAATTGGCTATTTTTGTCGTTAATTAATAACTTGTTTATTTCTCAATTCAGCCTCAAACGTGGCTGTTTCTAATTGAAAGTACACACAGTTTATTACTGAATTGACATACCAAGCCTAAACAAAACGTGTTACTTGTTTATACGAAACTAATGACTATACGCTATAGACGTTTGTTCTAGGAGAGAGTCTCTGCCTTTTTTTAGGTTATCCCGGTATGGTCAGGTGATTACGACAATCAACTCGCAACTGAGGGTCGTGGGTTAGAATCCCCTTCACATCAAACATGCTCATCCTTTCAGCTGTGGAGGTGGTACAATGTAACGTTCAATCCCGCCATTCGTTGATAAAAGAGTAACCTAAGAAGTGACGTTAGGCGGTGATGACTAGCTGCCTTCCATCTAGTAACTAAACTAATGCTATATTAGGGACGGCTAGTGAACTTTTCTTGGTATTTAGAGTGTTGTTTATACTATTGTTAAGTAATAAAAATTATATTTATAACATCGAACTCTATTTTAAGTTATTTAATGTTATGTTTCATGTTTTATTATTAGTATTTGAACGTACTTTTGTCATTCATTTTGTTTCTGACCCTTTTTTTTGTCATGAAAACAGCCTGTCATGATAGCCTTATTCTGACCTCTCTTCCGAATGAAAAGGATTAGATGAGTCTGGGAGAGCTGGTTCGAAGATTATTTAACATTCTTCTTGTATTCTACGTGTGATGTGAAACGGAAAGTTAATGAGGATCCTTTCAGCTTACGAGACTCCTGAACGTTATATAAAGATCTCATTATTCATTATTTAAAAAAGATTTTCACAAGAAGAGCTTTCTCCTCGTCTTGAGCAATCACCAGGACTTACGTAATACTGAAATATTTACATCGTAATGCGTTATTAAATCCCCTCGCAAATTAAAGTCACCAACACGTGTCTTTTGACAACGAAACTTCCATGTAAAAGTCGAGCCTTGTCACAATATTAATAGTTCTTCTTGTTATTCTAATAGACTCAGATAATCATCGAGGCTTAAACTGAGATTATCGAGGAAGAATATCAGTTCTAAAGAAAGAACTTACGTGTGACTTGAGGACCTAGTTAAAAACCATAAAACTCAAACCTACACTTCCCTGAATTTCTCCCACACAGTTTTTCTCCTAGTATTGAGTTTTAAGAATCTCTTATTAGTATTACTGGTATACTATAATTTCCCTGTTATGTTTTCTTGTATTTGTTTGTTTTCTTGACTGAAACTTGAAAGTTAGGGACATTGAAATTTACTGAGTTACAACGTTAAATTCCAGGTTTAGTTCCCGCAGTAGAAAAAAAAATGTGCAGATAACTAATCGTGTAGTTTTGTGCTGTAAACAAACCAATATATATTTCCCCAACTGAATAGTGATAATTTTACGGTCTTCAATCCTAAAATCCGCGGTTCGATTCCTCGCTGTGGACAGAGAGAAGGTAACTCATTGAGTAAATTTACGCTAAAACAACAGCAGGAAATCCATCTCACAAGGATCTGAGTAAATAACCTAATTAATGCATCACAGTCATTTAAAAAAACACTGATTAAAAATAATAACAATAATATATATATATATATAAAGTAACTACTGCCAAGTTAGAAACACTATCGTAATTATGCACACAGAATTTAACTACGCTGTCGGTCTTGGAAACGTATGGCGATTTCCACACTTGTGTTATGAAAATGGTGGAGGTATGTGTCTTGTGGTTTAATCCAACATAATATACATGAAACCTTTACTTTACTAAATGTTAAATCGATGGTTGTGATAGATTATATGTTGTTGTTTGTTATTTAGGGGCATTTTTGTTTCCCTACCTCATCTGTTTAGTCTTGTGTGCTGTTCCTCTATTCTTCCTGGAAGTGGCCATTGGTCAGTACCTCAGCGTTGGTGGTATCGGGGTCTGGAATTTAGTTCCTATCTTTAAAGGTAGCTATTGTTGTTTACTTCTAGTGCCTTAGTATTTTTCACCTTTTCCGGATATATATAACTCATACTTACGTCTCAAATATGTCAACAGTTCTAACATTATGTAATCTATACTTTCACAACGAAGGTAGTCGTTGTACAGAGCCCATCACATATTCTTTTACCAACGAATATATATAAATGTTATTGTTATTACATTTATATATACATGTTATTGTCATTATACTCAGATTTAAATGTTATTGTAATTATATTAATATACTAGTGTTATTATTATTACATTTATATACGATATAAACACTAGTAAATATTTATGTTAGATGTTAAAGGTTGTTGGACAGAACCAATGGCATATTCTTTTACCAACGAATAGTGGGATTAACCGTACATTTTAATGCCCTGACGCTGAAGACAAACACTAACAACCAGGCTAGGCAACAAATAAAACTTCCCATCTAATGTAACTGTAGTTTACGTCTTTAGTGAAAACAGTGTCATTGTTAATCAGTAACTGTCAAGCGACTTTTTTTTCGTTTATTTGCTATCAAGCTCTAATACTAGTTAATAATTCTTTAATCAAAACGTAACGAAACTAAATTAGTGTTAAATTTAAAGAAGTGAACTCTTTGTAATCAGTATTAATTTATCGTATTAATGTTATTAGGTCTGGGTGACAGCAGGAACGCAAGTGTTTTTCACCTTTGGTATTGGTTTCGGTTCCGTCGTAACTCTTGGAAGCTACAACAAGTTTAGCCACAACTTCTTCCGGTAACAAAAAAACAAACAAACTCTTAATACATTTTTTTTATTTGATTATTTAACAATGATTCGCACAAAAATGTTCAATATAATAATTCTCTGTACTCTGTATTCGTTATTCTTTCAATAGCTATTATTGTACACTTTGAACACATTCATTATTGTTTCTGTATCTTTATTTCTAGAGACGGATATATTCTATATATTGTTAACCCTGCTACCAGCATATTTGCTGGTACTATGATATTTTCCGTCCTCGGTCACATGGTCTACATGAAAGGCGACGGGACTGAAGTTGCTGACGTTGTGAAGTCCGGTAAGATAATTCAGTCTTCTAGTGCTTCAGTTGTTTAGATAAACACTAAAAGCTCTGTTTCTGTACTAAATCAACGTATAACAGAATATTTCAGAACAAACCTTATTAATATTTTCTTGAATCTTGTTTCTAAAACATTTAAAATGAAACGTTTTTGGTAAGTTACAGTGTATCAACATCTTAATATAAACTGAGTATTATCAGACAGTGACCTGCTGTGTTATTTTCAGAGTACAAACACGCTCTTCAGGTCCAGGGTTAGCTTTCCTTGTTTATCCAGAAGTTGTTCTACAGTTGTCACCTCCCCCTTTATGGTCAATTGTGTCCTTCCTCATGCTGTTAATTCTTGGAATTGACAGCCAGGTGAGCATATAATATGTTGATGTGTGTTATTTGATAGCCAGGTGAGCATATAATATGTTGATGTGTGTTATTTGATAGTCAGGTGAGCATATAATGTGTTGATGTGTGTTAATGTACGTCAACATTGTGAAATATTCAGAGACTAAACACTGTCTTTCGTTTTTGTTTCAAATTTATACGTTTCTGTTATCGTTTGCTTGGTGGGAGTTTTAACGTCTTGTGCGTGGTTCAACGTATGGAATCTCCTTGGAAGTGAAATAAACAATTTCAGCAGTATAAAAACGTGAGTAACGTTAACGTGCGGGTGTTATTTAGTACGTTCGTTACATTTTACCCAATTACACATTTAAACGAAGAACAAGAGATTTTCGAGAGAACCGATAGGTATGGGGGAAACAATTAGCAAGTTGCGACTGTTTTGGGATTTAGAAATTCTGCCAATCCCTCAATGAACGTAAGGCTAGTACGTGAAATTTGTAAAACTTGTAGTTGATGAAATGAAAGGATATCATTGTCATTAATTTCACTAACACCTGAGTAGTAACAGGAGCTAACGGTAGAAGCTTCGAACTGTTTTACCCATGACTCCCATATATTATTCCCTGGTGTGCGTGTAACATACAGAAACTTATAACTTAAAACGTCCTCTCACGCAAGATGAAGTATTACGTAATCAAACTAAATAATAACACGTGTGTTTGAAACTTTATTATATAAAACATTAATTCACTAAATATATATACACTGCTGGCCAAAATCTTAAGGCCAAGGAACATCAGGAGAAATATGCATTTTGGGTTGTTAGACTCAACCACTTATTTGAGTAGAACTTCAAAAAATGAAAATAAGAAAAGGGAAAATAAAAATAAAAAACTTTTTTATTTAGCATTTAATAGGGAAAATGTGAACATTATGAAATTAACCTAAATACTAGCTGGTCAAAAGTTTAAGACCATACCAAAAAGAAGTCCTAAACAGGGTAGGAAATGCCCAATAAGTGGTCTCAGTAGTGAGTTGCACGGCCGTCATTGCGAATAACTGCAAACATTCGCTTTGGCATGGTCGATATAAGATTTCGCAGAAGGCTGGCTGGTATATTATTCCAAGTGGTGAAGATGGCTTGACGAATATCATGCACTGTTTGAAATTGACGTCTATTTCTATAGATTTTCCTTGTCATCTACCCCCAAACATTTTCAATTTGGGTTCAGTTCGGGCGAGCACGCTGGATGGTCCCAAAGAATCATGGGCATTGTGGATTGCAGCGTTGTTCTGCTGAAAGACCCAGTTATTTCCACACAAGCGGGGGCCTTCAGTCAATAAGGATGCTCTCTCCAACATGCCAATGTAGCCAGCTGCTGTTTGACGCCCCTGTATAACCTGAAGCTCTATTGTTCCATGGAAGGAGAAAGATTATGATGGAACCTCCTCCACTGTGTCGTGTAGAAAATTTCTCTGGTGGGATATCCTTATTGTGCCAGTAACGTTGGAAGCCATCTGGACCATCTAGGTTAACTTTTTTCTCATAGAAAAAACAAACCATTCTTCCACTTTTCTACGTCCCGTGTTTGGTGCTTTTCAGCAAAGTGTAACCGAGCTGTTTCGTGGTGTGGAAGGAGGCTTGACCTTTAAAGACGTTTACGATATTTAAAGCCCTTCTCTCGTAGATGCTGTCTTATTGTTCTTGAGCTGCATTCTCTGTCCGTAAGGATCTTAATCTGGTTCGACGATCGACTATTGTCTTGCCGGACAACCCGTCGAATCCTCCTGCTCAACGCCGGCGAAATGGTCTTGGCTGACCACTTAAAATTCTCCTTCCGTATCCCTCAGGATCTTTAAGAAATTTGCAACAGCAGTTTTACTGCGCCCAGTCTCACCAGCGATGGCATGTTGAGAGATACCTTAATTTTGCAGCTCGACAATGCTGCCACGTTCAGACTTTGTCAACCTTTTCACCTTTGTCATGTTTTTACCCAATGTGTGACACAGGAGATGTGAGTGGAAATGTTGACAATGCTATTGCTTGAACACAATGACTAAATCGCGACCCTGGGGTTCGCGAAGCTTTGGCAGGGGAGTCACGTAACCTTGTTAGAAGTAGCTTGGGATAACATTAATTTTATTTCATCAATTACATTTTCATGCTCTTACATTTTTTTCGTTTCGGTGCAAAGCAAAACGTGTGCTACGTTAGTTCAATGTCATTAGGTGATATTATGGGTGTATGTATGCGTGCCTGTGAGTGAATGTGCCTGTGTGAATGTGTATGTGTCTGCAACTGTATGTATGTGTGTACTAGTGAGTAGCGAGTATGTGAGTGTACTCGCATGTACGTATGCTTGTGTCTTTAGCTGTGATTAAGTGTGTGTGTGCTCGCTGTCGACACGTGAGTCACATGTCCGTTGCTGATTGGTGGATGACGAATCGCGCGACTGGCCACGCTCCCTTCCCTCCCAATACTTACCCCATCATTACTCTACCTGCACCCCCCACAAGTAGTCAGTGTAAGATCTGCAGTTTCCAAAGCGTTCATTATTCAACACTTTTATTTTATTTTAACAAGGAGATAAGTAAGCAGTAGAGGTGAGTTGTGTTCATGGCTAAACGGCGCAGATACTCAGATGCTACCTCAACATTGGCTTCACCACTGTGCTCGCCAACGACAGCATCGAGAAACCACAGTGTGTTTTGTGCCATGCTGTCCTGAGTACAGAGTCAATGAAACCATCAAAACTCAAGCGTCATCTCGAGATGAAACATCCAGAACACGCAAAGAAGGGTTTGGATTTCTTCAAACGGCATGAACGGTGTCTTAAAAGCCAAAGAATCGATAGAAGTGGGTCGTTTCAGCAGCAGAGTGCAGCCGTAGTGGAAGCTTCATATGAGATTGCATTCGAAATTGCTAAATAAAAAAAAAGCCTCACACGATTGGAGAAACACTTCTTAAACCCTGCATGATGAAAGCAGTAAATCTTATTCTTGGAGAAGCCAGTGCAAAGAAGATGCAGCAAGTATCCCTGTCAAATAATACTATACAGAGGCGCATTTCTAAAATGTCTATGGATGTGAAGGAACAGGTTTTGACTGAAATCAAGGGTTCCCCTTTCAGCTCAACGAGTCAACAGATGTAAGTTCATGTTCTCAGTTGCTTGTCTTCGTGAGATGCATTAATTCAGGTGACATCAAAGACGAATTCTTATTCTGCAGTGCACTTGAAACAACAAGAAAAGCTGATGATGTCATGGAAAAGTTTCAATTTTGTTTTTTCAAGACGAAGATCTTCAATAGGAAAACGTGTGTGGGGTTTGTACGGATGGGGCACCGGCTATGCTGGGATCGAAATCAGGATTCCAGTCGAGAGTGAAGAAGCTAGCACCTCAAGCAAAGGGCATCCACTGCATGATTCACCGATATGCTCTCGCCAGTAAGACTCTCCCTGCCCTCTGCAGGAAGTGCTTGAATCTGTAATTAAAATTGTAAATTATGTGAAGACTCAATCACTCAACACTCGCCTATTCAAAGAACTATGCAAAGACATGAATGCTGACCACGAAGTCCTTCTCTTCTACACAGCAGTACGTTGGTTGTCGAAAGAAAACGTTATTAATCGTGTCTTTGAAATGAAAGATGAAATAAAGCTATTCCTGGAGACTCAAGAAAGGAAAGATCTTGTAGCTCACTTCGAAGATGAAGCATGGAACAAAAAGGTTGCGTAACTAGCTAACATTTTTGACCAGCTGAACAAGCTCAATTTGAAGCTTGAAGGAAGGGAAACACATGTTCTCCTTTTCAAGATAGTCTTCGGGCTTTGTTTCCAAACTGTAGAACTGGTGTCGGAAAACCAATCTTGGAAATATCGCTATGTTTGAAAAACTTTGTGGAGTGACGGATGAGTCTCAGATCCAACTGGATCAGTTCCTCAAGGATGAGATAACCGAACATCTTCAGTCTCTAGAAAAGGAAGTCGAGCGTTACTTCCCTGAGCTATCACAGGAACAGGAGGCTCTGGTAAGGAACCCATTTTGTACTGAACTTGATGTATACAGCATCCCAGATGATATCCAAGATGAATTTCTGGATCTAAGGAACAACTCTTCAGCTCGTGATCTCTTCAAGGTGAAATCCGTGACTCAGTTCTGGTGCGCTATGTATCAGTCATACTCCAAAGTCAGCATGATAGCTTTACGTGTCCTTGTTCCATTTGCTTCTACCTACTTGTGTGAGGCAGGATTTTCCACTCTTGTCAATATAAAAACAAAGAATAGGAACAGATTGGATGTTGGAGATGACATGAGACTGGCTCTAACAAACGCTCGGCCACGAATTTCAAAGCTTGCTGCTGAAATGCAACATCAGGCATCTCACTAGCTGGGTTGGATAGCTGTTCAAACCTATGTTAATATTATTTTAAGAAATATATGTTCTTTTTGTGAATTCAGGTTGGACCAATGAGATTTAATTTGCTAATAAATAATTACATAATTTTAAAATATTTTTTAGATGTTTCTTTCCCTCTCCTTCACAGAAAATGAAAGAAAAATTAAGCTGCTGATAGTAAGCCCTAAGTAGGGGGTCACATGGGTTTCAAACTTTTAGGTAAGGGGTCGCGAGTGCCAAAAGGTTGGGAACCCCTGCTCTATATAGATACGCTTTTAATTTCCTGTTCATGTAATTCAAGTGTCTGGTTTAATGAATTCATTATAGTCATCTGTTCACCTATTAAATGAATCATTTCTCTGGATACTTGTCTTTGATGTCATACTTTCTTGTTTAATTCACGTAAATCATCTGTGGTTGCAGTTCCTAACAAAACTTTCAGGACATTTCCACCTGCCTCTAGTAAACCACGTTTCTGTTGAGTCAGATCTGAAATCTAAACGCTATCTTTAATATCCTTTATCCTAATAACAAATCTTCTATCTCAACAAGATATCGTCTAACTAAGATCTTATACTTCTGAATTAATCCTTCCTGTAAAATCCTCACTAAACGTAAAATACAACACGCAAAACAACTTACAGGCTCATTTTATTTTGTTTTATGAAACAATTTTTTTGCTATGTAGCCAGCCTCACCCCATTTAAAACACTACAAGTCCTCGCACTTATTTTGTCCGTCTCGCCAGTTTACTGTTTCATTTGTACTCTTACTTATCATACTTATTACAGACTGCTTGTGCCTGTATATCTGTTGCTCTCTTGTTTCCTCGATTAAATCTAATAAGGTTGCTCGTGGGGTATTGGAATCATTAACATCACTCCGAGCTCTATCACTAAGCGACCTTCGCTCATACTCAGACTTTAGTGTATCTTGGATAATCATCTAATCTAAGTTCTACGTAATCTATTACCTTGGTCTTGTAGCTTATGTCCAAACACTCGAACAGACTCGCCTTTTTCTTGATTCATATTTCGTAATTGTGCCATGATTGTGCTTGGCCTTTCTCTTCTCGTTTACCATATTCCTCTGTCAGCATACGTGTTACAAACTGAAAATCTACAGTTTCACGCAATGCCTCAATGAAACGTTTTGCTTTTCCTGCTGTTCTTAGTCTCAAAATGTCTGATTTCTGTGCGTCAGTCCAACCAGATATTCTAAGAACTTCATTTAATGCATCTACAAAACTTTCGACATCTTCGTCGAGCTTACAGTGAAAAAAAGATATCGTGCACGTTAAGTGTGTAGTGCCTTACGAACCTACTTGAGTGAGTGGATCTGACACAGCTTCCACATTATCATCATTCCTTCTGGTAGTAGTAGTGTCTAGTGTCTTACGAACCTGCTTGAGTGGGTGGATCTGACACAGCTTCCACATTATCATCAGCCCTTCTGGTAGTGGTAGTGTCTAGTGTCTCACAAACCTACTTGAGTGAGTGGATCTGGCGCAGCTTCCACATTATCATCAGCCCCTCTGGTAAGAGTAGTGTCTAGTGCCTCATGAACCTACTTGAGTGGGTGTATCTGATACAGCTTCTACATTATCATCAGCCCTTCTGGTAGTAGTGGTGTCTATGCCAGCAGTAGCCATAGTTACTTATTTAATTTTATTTTCTACTTACCCCACTTAAAGAACCTTAAACTAACTTCTCTACCTCAACTTCTTTCTTTATTTTACCCAACCTGTTGTTATTTACTCCAAAATTATCCTCCAAGACTTCACCAATCACGTAACGGTGAGGAGGCAGACCGAGTTGTTGAATTAGCTTAGCTGTTGGAACTTCGACTGATAGTACATGTTGTTACACGACTTATTTATTTTTAAGTGAGGATGTAGTGGGTGAGTAGAGCACACAGATACTAACTCGAGACTAACTGCCCTCCTCTAGTCTTACACTGCTAAATTAGGCACGGGTAGTGCACATAGCCCACCTTTAGTTTTGCGTGAAATTCAAACCAAACCACGTCGATAGAACAGCAGAATTAGTTGTCATAAAATGGTTAATAAAGAGAAATTATTGTTAATCAAGAGCTTGAAACCATTGATGTTGAATATAAGCACAGTTGGGATTTCAAAGGTATTAAAGATACACCGCTGATGTATTTTCAAGGTAGTTGATGGGGGGAATAATCTTCCAAAACTGATATTTCTCAAGTACAGTTGACGAACTAACCGATAGATTGGACTAGATATTTGTTTTTAGTATTTTAAACGATTTATCTACTGAGCAATTAAGAAAGATAAATTAGAAGCGGAAATACTAAATATATTAAAATCCTGTATGGATATAGATTGACGTACCATAGCGAGTAGAAGACAACTAAAACACAATTTATAGATACATAACATTGAGTAGGAAGATGTCCAATGACTTTGTACTTAGTTATCGAATATCCAGTACGTTAGCTCAGTAGACAAACCACTTGGCCTTTGTACGGAATATCCAGGGTTCAATACCAATCTTACTAGTAAGCGATGTAGGGGTGAAGTTTGTAGAGCACTTGCATAATGTACGACAGATAATATGACATAAAAATGAAATCACCACACCAAGAAGCTTTATTCCAATTACAGGACGAGACTTTATTTCAGTAACACACAAACTAAAACATATAAAATCATAAATTCATTTGAAAAATGAAACTTGAATAAAATTCTGTACTTCTTCAGACAGAACAGTGTAAAAATAATACATATAGTGTCTTCTTCACAGATAATTATTGAATAATCAAGTATATGTTGATAAACCAGGAAGCTACGGACGAAAAGAAAAGACAGAAATACATCACTTCTAATTGCACTACAGTTGGTCAGCTGCAGAAATGATACACGTAAAGCAATGTTTCTAATATTGTATTTTTATATTGCACTGATTTCTGATTTGAGTGGCAATGAAAATATGGTGAATAATGGGAGATTTTTAATTTTATATTATTGGACTAAGTGAGAAATAGAAACCAGTATAAATAAAGAGAGCCAGCAAAATCATAATAAACAAATTTTATCATGAACCACAGCAGTGTTTCATAAAATGGATCACAACAAAACCGTATAGAATGTGACGACGAAAACACCTTAAATAGTAAATATTCAATCCAGTTCAAACACTTTAAACCCTTTGTTGTTTATAACTAAGACTATACCTATATAAAAATTTGTAAAAAAGAAAAGCAGTACAAAACGACCCATTTAAAAATGTTATATATAAGGTGAAAGAAGAATTATCAGCCCATAACAGATAAATATATTTATATGTAACATGTAGATATTAAATGCTTTCTACATTATACACTTGGTCACCTCTAGTGGCACAGCGGTGCATCTACTAATTTATAACGCTAGAAACCGAGTTTCGATACCCATAGAGCCCATGTAATTTTGTGCTTAATTCTAAACAAACAGTCGGTGTTTTTAAGAAGCCAGCCCCTATATTATACATGAAGAGAAGTAGTAAATAAATCAATACACATGATATCAACTTTATTTCACACATCGTAGAATAATTACTTTAAAAGACAAGAAGAAATATTTATAGTTACATTTTAGTCTTACATGTTTTATTTGAAAGACTGCTGTCGTACTTATAAAATGTTATACTCACGTAGTGGAGGTTGTGTCTTGTATATAGTTTTCCTTTACTATATATACATAATGTCGTTACACGGCAGCTATTAATGTTCACTATATTTTCAAACAAATCTCCATCTGCAGTTTAACATTTTATATTTCAAACAAATGCGATCAAATAGTCAATAGTGCAGTAAATAATCACGAACCGTATCAACTAGGTATTAGTTATGTTTATTATCATTACAATGTATAAAGTTTGCTACCTTACCCAGTAAGCCTTTGCCCATAATCCAGTATACAAAATAAGATAAATAAAAACTGAGAATTTACAAATCTGCAAATAGACGCCATAAAAGGATTAGGAAAGAAAGGTCATTTTGAAAACACCAAATATAATTAAAGGTAAAAGCATGGAACCAAAATAAGGGTTTCTAGTTTCAGTAAATAATGTTTACAGCATCTCCAATCCGGTTTCCTTGTTTTGTTTACAATCAATATTTGCATATTTTTAAATTCCCATTTTCATATTTATTTTGTCTTAACAAGTACAGCAAAAAATATAGTTTATTTGCCACAAAAGACAGTCGTTTTTACTGGAGAGTTCTGTTTGAAGTTCTTGTGAATGTTTGAGAGAAAATCATCAGTAAGATTGGCTGTATTGAGCTACTCTTCAGATTCAGTTTGTTAGTATTGTGTTTCAGACAGTAAATATCACGTTGCTCAGTCTCCTTGATAACGTAAAATTTGTCCAGAATGACTATCACTACGCATATTTTTATTTATTTGTGGTTGTTCAGCCGTCCGTAATTTTGAAGTTAATACACTACAAATGAGGCAGCTTGTTAATATCATCCTCCGTGAACTCTTGAACAACTCTTTACCATGGAATATAAAGATGAAAATTCACAATATAAACTTTAGAGACAACAAGGGACTTGTGCAAAGCACTAAATAAATATAAATTAAACTCTACTTAAAAAGTAGCTTTTGTAAGATAAATATTAATTTTAAAGATAAATATATGTATATATACACTTTTTGTAAATGTAACCAAGAAAACCGGAACTACATCGTTCTTGGTCATTTCAGTCAGAATTAATGATATTAATTTCCAATAATAATGTTGACGTTATAGATAAAAATCAAGGATGAGATGGACAAAGTGAATTATAAAGAAAACCAGCAACTCTGAGTGAGGAAATAACCACTGTAAGTACTTAAGGAAGACAGAAAAAACAAAGAGGTTTTTTCTAGACTGACTCAAGTTAATCGCTATTAAAGAGTTTGAATATTGACCTTGTAACTGGTATAGTGGAGGACGTTGTTTGACTGACATTAGAAAGTGAACAACCGTCAGACAATTATCCTTTCACTAATCACTGAAAAAAACCTAACGGAAATACAGTTTCCTACATGGCAAGAAGTCAAAACATCAGAGAAATGCCCTGCAAGAATGTTCTTTTGAAACGTGAATATGTCCAGCATGGCCAGGTGGCTGGGGCGGTCGACTTCTAATCTGAGGGTTGCGGGTTCGAGTCTCCGTCGAACCAAACATGGTTGTCCTTTCAGCTGTGGGAGCGTTACAATGTGATGGTCAATCCCACTATTTGTTGGTAAAAGAGTAGCCCAAGAGTTGGCGGTGGGTGGTGATGACCAGCTGCCTTCCCTCTAGTTTTACAGTGCTAAATTAGGGACAGCTAGCTCAGATAACCCTCATGTAGCTTTGCGCGAAATTCAAAACAAACCAAACCACGTCAATTTAACTATGCCTGCAACTGTATTTTTCCATATTCAGATATGAAGAAACGAAAGAACAGCTTCAATAATGTTTTAACATTTAAAGTGTTAAACTCAAACAACAATTAATTGACATAATTTTTGTTTAATGAATTATTTTATTTCACTTTCCCTTACTGGCTTCACACATTACTGGGAACTATAGAAAAACTTCAGGCTCTTTGCATGAGAGCGTATGTGTGTGTTTTCTTACAGCAAAGCCACATCGAGCTATCTGCTGAGCCCACCGAGAGGAATCGATCCCCTGATTGCATGAGGGAAATTTACATATTTTCAATGTACAATATTGTTGTACATTATTGGTTCATATAGATTTGAGTTATAGAAACACATGTGAAACACTGAGCGACATATTCTAATTTATTGTGGTTTCAAAGAAAAAATCTTATGTTTGGTTAAGTAATAAAAACTGAATCGTGTTCTGTTAGGAACTTGTTATCATTCATGTGGAAATGCTGTTACAGCTAAAATATTCTTCTTTAACAGACGATATTCCAATTTATGGTTGCTTAGAACCAAATTCTAATTGGTTAACGTTGACAATGTTTTAATATCTTAACAAAACATATTTAGCATTCTTTCAAATTGTATACGAAACATTTCTATCAAACCATCTAACAAATATTATGTAAAACCTAATCATATGTCACAGAGGACAAAGAAACTTCCTTCTGTCAAGAACAAATAAACAAAAAACATGAAAAAGGTCACAATGATTTGTGGAGGAAACTGGAAGAGATGTTTCATTTTACAATATTTCATTTAAAGGTGAGGACAGAAGTTTAGTTAAAATAATTTATTTGCTATTCATTGAATTTGAATGTTATTTAAGAAAAAAAAATGGCTTTTTAGGGTTTTGCAAAAGGGATTTATTTACACGTAATATTTGAAATTAAAATATATTAATAAGTTTTACTTTTCGCAAAATTGTAAAAATTATATTTAAAAGTTTGAAATAACGACAACTCTCTTAAACATGGACTTCAGTTTAAAATAAAATGCATTAGTAGGTATTTAATTCGTTGTTTTAGGCCAATCTATCTTTTCTATTACTAGAGGTCTTGTACTTTCCTAAAAATGATGATTTCTTCAATTGTAAAATAAAAGTTTATTTAGTACTTGTAGAAGAAAGTTCGTTAATTCTAAACTAGTTTTGTAGATACATATAAAATAATATTACACTGTCTTCACAAAAGGTATAGCACATAGGTGGAGAAAGATAAGGCTGATTATTTTATTCCTATAAGTGAACACTACACTCTTTGTTCCTCGGTGGTTTAACTAAAAGTTTACGGACCTACATTATCAAATTACACTGCTAAATTAGGGGCGGCTAGTGCAGATAGCCCTCATGTAACTTTGCGCGAAATTCAAAACAAATAATTACAGTGAAATATATCGAAACAGTTTAACTGTTTATTCGCTAACTGAGAAAGTTGTTAATACATATAGAGAACTCGATGAAACAAACATCGGAATTCCTCAGGATATCGTCTGCAGTTTGTGATTTGGTTCTATTTATCTCTCCGTTTTTGTTTCTCTTTTATATTTGGTTGGATTTATACAAAGTTTCGTCTAAAGTATGATATTATAGTTTGCGTTTAGTGGTGTGAGTCCGTAGATATACCGCTGGGGTCTCACTGACTGGTTAATACATCAGAAACCTTTTGACGTATTAACTATATTACTACTGTTTGACGAGAGGCCTCTTTAACAACTGAGATGACATATGTAATGTGCCTAACGTATAACATATTCTCCTTTGCTTTCAGTTATGCGTTCTTATAATTACCATAACATGAAAAGTACTGAAATTTTAATATATTAACTGGAAATAACCAGTCTCAGGATATAAGAAATTATATGAACTGATTTCGCAGTTTTGTTAAACTGAAATAAGTTTTCCATAATTTAAAATTTATTATTTTAACTTGCTATTTTCATTTTTCATATAAAAGTTTGTTCTACTGTTACAATGTCCACTACTATACAAACACCGATGTCTAGAGATAAACGTTGTCAAACGTTGTGTGTGTGTTTATTATATATTTGTATATTAGTCACAAGAAAACATTATTTTGGTTTCACAAAAACTAACGTTTTGCACAACTATTATAAGTATCTGCTATTTTTAAAACAAAATTTATAAGCTATTAAACTTTCTGTATAAAGTCTCATATTTTTATAAATATTTTAATTCCATTACACGTCTACTATGTCATGTTTTCAGTTTTGAGGTACCGTGGTATCTGTTCCAATAAAGATGATTCAGTATGTGAAAACGTTAAAATACCCTGTAGTAACATAAAATTAATTACTAAACCAATCTCGGTTCTCGACTGCCTGTGATATTTGTGATTGGTCGGTAGCAATAAGGTTATACAAACAATGTATTTTATTGGCTGATTCACTGTGATGGCCCGGCATGTCCAAGCGTGTTAAGGCGTGCGACTCGTAATCTGAGGGTCGCGGGTTCACATCCCGGTCGCGCCAACATGCTCGCCCTCCCAGCCGTGAGGGCGTTATAATGTGACAATCAATCCCACTATTCGTTGGTAAAAGAGTAGCCCAAGAGTTGGCGGTGGATGGTGATGACTAGCTGCCTTCCCTCTAGCCTTACACTGCTAAATTAGGGACGGCTAGCATAGATAGCCCTCGAGTAGCTTTGTGCAAAATTCCAAAACAAACAAACAAACAATTCACTGTGATAATTACCTGCTCCTAATATTATTGTATATGCATTTTTGTTATTCAACAAAATGAAAACCACACAATACATAAATGAAGTTTACACTTATGCAATTTTTAATTTAATTGTCTGTCTAACAGTCGTGTCTTTAAAATAATCAAACCATTGAATATTATGGTAAAAATCAAGCACTTTTCTGTGGCATATAAAATGGAAGCTAAATCAAACCTCGTTTAAAAATATCAGAACAGGGTAAACAGATATTACAAATATATTTCTTTACCAATCATGTTGCCTATAAAACAAAAATCTGATGAACCTCAAAATAACAGTAAAAATCAGAGGAACCATTCCATTAGTTGATAACAGATGTAAGAATGGAACAATCTATTAACCAGGGTATCCAACAAATTTCACAAATGATTTAAAATTACTTCTAAAAAACAACAATAAAAAATGTCCATAAGTTTCTTAGTCCACAGTCAGTATCACATATCAAGACATAAATGTTTCAGCTCAATGTTTATAAAAAGGTTCTATTATTTTATAGTATTATAAACTTATACACCTTGTTTCCTTTTCTGTAGGCCCAGCATGGCCAGGTGGGTTAAGGCGTTTGACTCGTAATGTGAGGGTCGCGGATTCGAATCCCGGTCGTACCAAACATTCTCGCCCTTTTATCCGTGGGGGCATTATAAAGGCACGGTCAATCCCACTACTCGTTGGTAAAAAAGAGTAGCCCAAGAGTTGGTGGTGAGTGATGATGACTAGCTGCCTTCCTTCTAGTCTTACACTGCTAAATTAAGGACGGCTAGTGCAGATAGACCTTGAGTGGCTTTGTGCAAAATTCAAGAAACTAATATGAACTGTTTGTTTCTTTCTGTAATGTGAGCAGATTTGATGCTACCTGTTTGATTTCAAAAGGTATGAAACCAAACCTGATACAGATCCCTTACAAGGTTTAACAGAGGATGAGGAAATAGTAGAAGAACAATGTGAGGATAAAAGATGTATGTAAAACTGTAGAAAGATGTTTAGGATGATGAAATGTGGGTTGTGTTGATGTGTGTTTTACTTGTAATAACTTATTTATTATAATTGAATTTTTATTATTAATAACTTTATATTAATAATATTGTAGTCCTCCAATGGTAAGTTTCTTGAAATCTATAACGTAATGTTCTCTACAGTAGTTATTTTATAAATTGTAAAGGGATGTTTTAATTAGCACTTGAAAGAAACATACATTGGAAATAAAATAAAACATCTTCAAACAAATATTTATCTGATTATGAAATGGAAAGAAGAGGTCTCACCCTGTGTTCAAAACATCAAATAATTGGAAAAACATCACACTAGTAAACAAATCATCATTCATTAATGTTCAGATTTTTTAAATGTAAAGAACAAAAACATTTAAGTTATGTAGCTAACAATGGTTTTCAAGTAATATTAACACCTTTTGTGTTAATTGAAAGGAGAGTTGAAAAATAATCTATATATATATATATCATTGTAAAAGAAATAATGGTGTGTGTAACTACTTCTTATTGACAAGTTAGTATTCTTATGTTAGCTTCTCTTGAACTATGTTGAGTCTAACATGTTTCTGACAATTCAACAGGAACTGATATAGAAATACATTACGTTTAATCCTGTTAACAGGTGGTTAACGTCTATTGATGTGTTAAACAGTTTTTACCAAGTTTAAATATTTTTTCATGTTGCACAATGTTAAGAAGATAAATAGCCACTACCAAGTTAAGCATCAGTTTTTTTAATAAATATGAGTCATACTAAACAGCTAGTACAAAATGTAAACAGCAATTCTTGTTTAACAAACTTTACACATACAATTAATTGGTACTACTTCTGAGCAACAGTTCCTGTTGAACAAAAATGACACATGCTAATCAGCTGTTATCAAACTTGAATAGCAGTTATTATTGAACAAAATTTATGCATATTAAACAGCTGTTTCTAGAAAACAATTCTGGGACTTGTTAATGAACAGTGTGTTATCACCTGTTAAATTTGTATTGGCTTAGCTGAGTTTAAATTAATTATTACAGATACCATTCTCAGATCCTTTTACACAGTCAAGATGCGTGTACTCAGAGAATATAATATGGCTATAATTGCTTGGTATGAAAAATTTATGTTTTATTAAAGTTTTAACATTGTGAATATGGATTAATAAAATAAGTATAAGATTGAGTCGTCATGAGTACCTTACCATAATTGTCTCACATCTAATGTAAGATAAACATACTTTGTCAAGTGACAAAATTAAAACCATGTAACTTGTATAATAAAGTTACAAGAAAGAGGCTACATCAACACTGTGAAATAATAAAATATGTTTTATATTTGGTTACGGTTTTGTTAGCATTCATTTATTATTCCTTCTATTGTCTAGTTTATCTCTGAATTTTTAATTGCATTAAAATAATAGCTTACCTTCTAAATGATCATGTTTAATTTGAGTACACATGCATGTAATATGAAACTGGCATCAGTTTTCCCTGGTGGTGATGTACAGATATCATAAACGTTGTACATTAAGAAAATTACAGTTTCATGGTTTGTAATCTTGTGATCTAACAAGTGAATGAAAATCTTACATTGAGCTTTCACAAGTTAGTTCACAAGATATTGATGAAGAATATTATTACTGATTATTACTAATTGTTGTTAGTGATTTTGTGATTACGTCTGTTGCTTTTTACTCCTGATTCATTTATTCATTGAAATATTTATTATTCTGAATTTATATATTGTATTGTTCATTAACATTAATTTCAAGTCCTAGCCTCACACATATTCATTTACTGTGTGGTAAGTTATCAACTTTGTATTTCAGTAATTTAAAATCACCTTTTGATTTCTGTGATTGTCAAAGTATTATTTTTTTGTTCTATTCTGGTTGTAGTGGCAAATTACTCTATACCATTGCAACATCTTTTTCTACTGATGTCTTTTTCCAAAACAACATTACTTCCTCTCACCCAAAGCTATTTCAGTCCTGGTTTGCCCTTTAAGCATTGCTATAAAAATGTTTGCTATCAGTGCACCAGTCTTTTCTACTCCTTTATTTTCTTACCATTTCAGAACATGTGCTGATCATGTGACCACCCTCCATCAATCATATTGTGTCATTTATTACTGGCATTGCTAACTACTTCTGCCACTCTAGCACTATGCTAACTTTCTCAGTTGGCATTCTATTGTATAGACATGTGTTTTTAAATCATTCTTCATGTAACAAACTTTGGACCATGACTGATCACAAATTAATATCACTTTTAACTTGTGTTTGATTTCTATTGTTTCTACTTGTTTGTTTTAGATAAACTTCTATTTTTTAATTTGTTAATATGAATTTGAGATTTAACCCTTTTGCCCTGGGTATCCTTTACTGTGCATGAAACAAAGTTTTAGTGTCTTATGTTCACAATTTATTAATGAACTTTTTTGACATCATTAAATGAATTAACAGAGTGTAAAGTTTCAACTAATAATCTATATTTTAATACTTTAAGTTTTATAATCTTAATTTTGCAGGGCAATATTTAAAAAATACTGTGTTTCTCCGAGTGTGACACTTTTTCTAGACATCTTTTCTCATCTGTTTTATCCATCACACATTCATAAAGTACAAAATTAAAGTTACTCACTATAAAATCTTGATTGCTCAGACAAAACATAATTTTTCATAATTTTCAATTTTGTATGGTTACAAAGCTGTCATAGAATATCAGACCCTCTTACTGCACCCACCTGTCACATCCTCTTTTGTTAATAGTTGTTTTTACATTTTACCTGTAACTAATAGAATATCAAGGTTTGATCTATTCTATGACATTTTGTATTAAGTTACAGACAAGTGTCAGTTTCTCTTACAATACAACATTTGTTACCATCGGAATCATGACAGGTAACTTGGGTGAATTTGTAACAGCTTTTGTTGCATAGTTAGAAAGCCAGAAATATTGTAATTGTTTGAGAAACTTATCTTCCTTTTGCATGTTATTAGTCTATGTTCTTTGTATTCGTTAATTAACAAAATATTTCGTACATTGCAATCATTACTATAAAAATATGCTTAAGTGTTCTCAACATTTGACACCAAGAAAAAAAATTAATTGGGTAAGTACTTTATTTCTTGTTTTTCCTGTTTATTCTTTATTCAATACTCTAAAGGTAATTAAAATGTAAAAATAGGGATTTTGTAAGGTTAGTTAAGATTAGATTAGGTGAAATAAATAATAATAATGTAATAAAAATGTTTTACAAGACAAGAATGCAAGCAACTAGGTAGTAAGTAGTTCATGGGTAGTGTAATTCAATAACATAATGAGAGCTACGTGCATATTGAGTGATGCAACTTATAATGGCACGAATAGTAGTTACAGTTCAAAGGGTAGTCAAACGGGGAGAAAAGTAAAGTTTAATTGTAAATGGATGTATACTGTTATGAGTATAGTTTCATATTACAATTTGAAATCATTCTAGAAAGAAAAGTAGAGTAATTTTAATGTATTTTATATTTTTTGGACAAAGTCTCCCACTCTCACCTCTAGAAGCAGAGACAGAACCTTCTGCAACTGTAATTAATGAGAACAGAGGCATCTATTTTACTCCAACATCATGAAAAGATCCCATGTGAGATGGACCTGTTCCAACCAATTAGTTTATTATTTTATCTATCAATACCTATCTGGGAAAAGCTGATGATTTTGATATTATGGGTATCACTGAGACTGGGTTAACTTTGAACAATTTTAGCACTTTTTATTTGAAAAGCTCGTCATATAATAATAAATAAGTTTAAGTCACAAACTAGAAACATTCCAGGTTTTCAACAGCAACTCCGGACGATCCTTACTTGCATATCTACTGTTTCTGTGTCTGCTGTTTGCTTCAATCCTTTTTTTTTTCACTGTCCTCCTTAGGCCACTGGGCATCAAAACCGGCACCAAATCCCACGTGCAGCAGTCTGTCAAAGTTGTTTAACTCATGACGTCATGGTTTTCTTGTCGAGAATAAACGACCTTACAGAGAAACAAACCAAGCATGAGTTGTTGCTAAGGGTAGAGTTAACAACAACGATTTGTTCTCAAGTTCCACATAACTGTTTCAGTAAGTCGGTCAATTAGAACATAGAAAAAGCTGACGAAAATAAATAACAGGTTAAATAATCATCAAGTTTCTCACGATACAAGTTAGTGATTTGATTACGATTGGTTTTGCATCAAGGGCTGTCATGGACTGATGATTGTGGCTCTCAACTCACAATGTGCAAGTTGAAGGTTCGAATCCCGTCACTCAATGTAGGATATCAAGATTTAGCACATATGATAGAAGAGAGGACCACAGAAATTGAGATGGAAAAACTATAAAGACAACATCCAATCTTTGTGAATGTTAGCATGCTCAGAGACTATAATAGCTTCATTCTGAAACTTATACACTCATACCCTGTAAAGACGTCATCAACATCAATAAATACGTGGAGATTAGTTCACCCAATCATAATCTTTCTGCAGCACATTATTTGTTCTACTTTTTTAAACTCTCTAAAGTTTATTGTATCTTAATTAACTAACGTGTGGGAATGTCAAGTTTCCAAAAATATGATGCGTCTGTGAAAGTTTCTGTCATTATCCGAAGCGTAATTCAACCATCTGCTGTTTGTTTTGTTACGAGAAGGTTTCTTTAATTACGTTATGCTTTGGAATGAACTACAACCATAATGCTCGTTTACAAAGAAAATAACAATAACTTAATCAGGAGACTAATTACTTTGTTGTTGTTTTTTCAAAACAAATTTTACCAAACAACCAGATTGTAAACAGCCAATTGCGTCAACATTATTCTTTATTGATTCCTCCAGATATATTTTCTAGAAACTTACAAAAGTAAAGTAGACATTTGGCAGATAAATTTATTTCTATAATTTCAACACGGCTCATTCTAACAGCATCAGATACAGTTTGGTAGAGTTTTACTTTGGGGTAGACAGTAAGTGTTAGTTAATATTGTTTAGAGAGAAACGTCTAACCTGATTGGAGGGCCCCGGCATGGCTAGGCAGGTTATGGCGTTCGACTCGTAATCTGAGGGTCACGGGTTCGCATCCCCGTCGTACCAAATATGCTAGCCTTTTCAGCCGTGGGAGCGTTATAAAGTGACCGTCAATCCCACTATTCGTTGGTAAAAGAGTAGCCCAAGAGTTGGCGGTGGGTGTTGATGACTAGCTGCCTTCCCTCTAGTCTTACACTGCTAAATTAAGAATAACTAGCGCAGATAGCCCTCGTGTAGCTTTGCGTGAAAATTCAAAACAAGCAAACCTAATTGGAGAATATAGCAAAACTTTTCATTTAGTTTCATGAAGGATTACAAAAGAACTTCTGAGCTAACTCCAAGAACACAATAAAATTACTGAGCTATCTATTTCAGTCATTGGTTATTAATATCACGTTTTATGGGAACTGATATTTTAAAAAAAAGTATTCTTACCCAAAAATTGAAAATGAAACTTTTAATACCATACACACCGGTTGTGCATTTTCACTTCCGTATGGAACATGTTATGGAGTCTAATAATTGTAAAATGTATTAAAATGATGGCGAGGAAGTTAGAGCACGTGGCTCCTTATGTGAAGTTCACGAGCTCGAAATCTCGTCCCAGCCAAACATGCTTGCCCTTTTCAGCCATTATAATGGGGACACTATAATGTTATACTCAATTTCATTACTCGTTGGTAAAAAAGTAAGTAAAAGCTGGCGATGGGTAGTGATAACTTGCTACCTTCCCTAGCTGTGTTTCATTGCTAAATTCGGGACAGTTAGCGTAGACAATACTGGCGTACTTTTGCGCGAAATTCCGAACAAACAAACGTACATTTTAGAATATGACCAGTGGGACTGCTGCCCTCTATCGGAAACTTTTGAAGTTCTCTTATTAAGGAAAATTCATTTCGTCTTAGCTTTTGATACCGTATTCTATCTTATTTCATTCCTTGCAATCAAATTGGGAAGAGTTTCAGTATAATATAATTCTGGAATTGTTTTTCGTTTTTGCGATATTTATGATTTACTAATTTTGTTTCCATTCGAAAGTGAATAAATGTCTAATTTACAGTGTAGAGAAAGAAACTTGGTTCCCAAAAATAAAATTTCGATTTTTTAAATCTAGAAACTGAAGATAATTTTAAAGAGGTATAAAATAAAAACATGTTCATGTGACGTGTAAGTTTTCGTGATTTAACTACAATTTTAAAATGTTATAAAATACTTTATAATTACTCTTCTTTTCATTTATTCCGGCAGATGGCGGGAAACTAGTGATTTAACTATAATTTTAAAAGGTTATAAAATATTTTATCATTATTTTTCTTTCTGATTTATTCCAGTAGAAGGCGAGAAAAATACTACCTTGTATGATTACCTAAAATTTAATTATTATTATACATCTAATTTTTTATTAGTGTACCTAAATAATAAAACTTACTAAATACTAAATCATTTCGTCAGGATGCCGTTGTCAGGATACTCCTACTAAGGACTAGTTTTGTCATGACCGAGGTTCGATCCTGTGTTTTCTTATACAGAAGGGTTGAAGATATATCAGTACGTATGCATATAATAAAATTAAATTGTTATAAACATGTAAATTAGAAATTATAGCAACAAACAGTAATTCATGTTGAAAAAATTAAAGTCTACGTGATCTGATGTTTTTATCAAAAATATTACACAAAATACATTAGAGTTTTTATCTAGAAATATCAATAAATAATGTACATTTGAAAGTTTATAATAATTAATTTCATCATCCCCCACGAGTGGCACAGCGGAATGTCTGCTGACTCACATCGCAAGTCTGAGGATTGCGTGTTCAAATCCTCGTCACATTAAACATGTTCGCCTTTTCAGCGGTAGGGGCGTTATAATGTAACGGTCAATCCCACTATTTGTTTGTAAACAGTAGCCCAAGCGTTGGCGGTGATGACTAACTGCCTTCCCTCTGGTCATACACTGCTAAATTAAGGACGGCTAGCGCAGGTAGCCCTCGTGTAGCTTTGCGCGAAATTTAAAACAAATAAAAAAACATATAAAAATAGGGTTTCGATACCCGTGGTGGGCGGAGCACAGAGAGCCCATTTGGTACCTCTTTGCTTAAATCTATTCAAACAAACAATAAGTTTGAAAAAAAAAAAGCTTTAGGTCTTTCGTCGTGGTTATCTTGGTAAAAATATTATTAATTGCGTGGTTCAAACGGTCTAATTTTGTGCTTTAAAAATAAACAATTATAACAATAAAGAAAGAGAAAAAAAAGTTTTATTATCAGCATACTCCGCCATCTTGTGCTAGATTATGTTAAACTTTAGATAAAATTCAAAATTGTTTATGATTAGGTTTCATAACTGATAAAAGTAGTTTAATTTTCTATGTTTTCTATTGTAATTTCAGAATGTGGGAGAGAATAAAAATTGAAAAAAAAAACTTAACTCATTTATCATTTCTATAAATGACATCGTCCATAAAATATTCTAAAATGGAATAATCATTGTGTCTTCACCAGTTTAGAAGGTGGACGGAGGATCATGTTTTTCTACTGTTCTCTATTCCCGCATAAAATTATTTTCCTAGTTCAAGCTTCTAATCGCCAGTCCATTTACTGATTTCATCAAGCCAAACAAGGTTCTATCTATATCTGTCTTTTTTCTTTCCATTTAATTGTGTCCTGAGTAAACCTTCCATTTCTTAAATAATAGGCCCATAAGTAATTTTGTATTTCTGTGTAGTAAAATGAAACAGCAAAGGTTAATTTTGAATTTCAATAGCATCTGGTAAGTCGTGAAAATTGTTAATGAATATAAAACTAAAGTACAAGTAATGGTAAAATGGTGCAGGATGAATGTATCAAGTTTGGACAACGTGTTGGCCTTTACAACTTGTGGAAAACAAACAAACAAATATTATATATATTACATGTTTAATTAATTCTCACGAAGAAATAGAGGAACTATGAAAATGAGATATTTGAAACGATTAGTAAAATATATGAACAACACGATGTTTTTAATACTGTCAAAGCAATGAAGTAAGCATGTCACCGTAACCTTCGCAAAAGGGAGTCCGCGGGGCTCGACAGACTTAAGGACTGTCAACAAGGACAATAAACATGTGAAGTCCATCTTTTTATATCTCCAGCGGTACAACGGCATGTCTTCACACTTATAAATCTAGATGTACGTGGTGGGCGGAGCACAGATGATTCATTGTGTAGTTTCGTGCTTATTTATCAATAAACCATCTTTTGTTGTACACTGACTGTGTCGGAGTTCACGTATCTGTTTTTTTTTTCATGCTTGTTTAAAGGAACGTTCTTCATAAGCAATTAATGTTCATAGAATATAATTTTTATATGTTATTATACTTAATTCTAAGACTATAGGAAAACTGGTTTAGCAGCAACTTTGAATGTACAGATAAATATATTTTATGATGGTTCAAATTATATTTGCATATATAAATAGTAGTAACGTTGTAAATTACATCAAACGTATTTAGGTGGTTAAATTAGCGCTAAATAACAATTAACGAAAGTTGGTTAAAAATTCAAAATCGCGATGCGTGTATAAAAAATAAAAATACAGATCATGAACTCGGGATGAAAAATTGACAGCCTTACTGTGAAGGTTTGTTTGTTTTGAAATTTCGCGCAAAACTACATGAGGGCTACCTGCGTTAGCTGTTACTAATTTAGTAGTGTAAGCTCTTGGGTTTACTCTTTACCAACGAATAGTGGGATTCATCGTCATATAATACGCTACCACGGCTGAAAGGGTGAGAATGTTTGGAGCGACGGGGATTCGAACCCGCGACCCTCATATTATGAGTCGAACGCCTTAACCCACCTGGCTGTGCCGGGCATTTACTGTAAAGGACGCTAGACTCGCAATCGTGGGTTCGAATCTCCGCCCCACCTAACTTGTTCACCTTTTTTAACCTTGTGAGCGTTATATGTGGTAGCCACTCCCACTATTTAGTGATAAAAAGAGTAGCCCAAGAGTTGGCGGTAGGTGGTGATGACTAGCTGCCTTCCCTCTAGTCTTACACTGCAAAATTAGGGAGGGCTAGGTAGATGGCCCCGTGCAGCTTTGCGCGATATTCAAAACAAACCAAATCATAACGGAAATTACCCGTAGTGACAACACAAAATACATTACTCACGATGGTATAAAATACCTAGATCTGCGTCACCAAAGTTTATGCATAAATATTCAAACATGTCAATAATAGTAGATAGACTGCTACGAAGAACAATAAAACATTTTGATAAAAATTGGAGAAAAAATGAACTATTATGTGAGATCGATAGATTGAATATTCGCGCAAAGCTACTCAAGAGTTATCTGCGCTAGCCGTCCCTAATTTAGTAGTGTAAGACTAGAGGGAAGGCAGCCCGTTATCACCACCCACCGCCAACTCTTGGGCTACTCTTTTACCAACGAATAGTGGGATTGACCGTCACATTATAACGCTCCCACGGGTGAAAAAGCGAGGATGTTGGTGCGACTAGGATTCGAACCCGCGATCATCAGACTACGAGTCAAACGTCTTAACCACCTGGCTATACCGGGACAAAATATTGGAAACGTGAAAAACAGGATTCTTTCTGAATTTAAAATTTTCTCAAAATACTTTCATTAAAATGTTTGTAAGTATGAAATGCTCCTTGTTTTGGGGACCTTACGTATGACGAGTTTGTATAAATTTATCTTTAATGTTAAACGATTTGCTTCACCAATATATAATTCACCACAATTTAACCAATATTCTGAAGAATATGTTATGTTTGTTGAATTGCAGTTTAGCAAATTATTAAGAAAAAACAAAAATGTCTTTATTATTTTATTTATTGTTTTTATAGTTTTCATACACCGAAATTATACAAATGTATTTCTTTCTTTCGCAACAGAAAAAAAAAAATCTTCATGACGGAAACCCCACTTGAAATAAAAATGTATCTCAGAACGGCTGGTATGGGTATTAATACTTTTATTGATAAGGAGAAAACAACGTTCCGAGGTCATCGTCAGGTTAACAAAGATAACTTAAGAAGGTAGAAACGTTGTTTTCTGCTTATCAATAAAAGGGCCCGGCATGGCCAGATGGGTTAAGGCGTTCTGAGGGTCGCGAGTTCGAATCCCACTCGCACCAATACATGCTTGCTTTTTCAGCCGTGGGGGCATTATAATGTTACAGTCAATCCCACTATTCATTGGTAAAGGAGTAGCTCAAGGGTTGGCGGTGGGTAGTGATGACTACCTGTTTTCCCTCTAGTCTTAAGGCCTGGCATGGCCGAGCGCGTAAGGCGTGTGACTCATAATCCGAGGGTCGCGGGTTCGTGCCCGCGTCGCGCTAAAACATGCTCGCCCTCCCAGCCGTGGGGTTGTATATAGTGACGGTCAATCCCACTATTCGTTGGTAAAAGAATAGCCTAAGAGTTGGCGGTGGGTAGTGATGAGTAGCTGCCTTCCCTCTATTTTTACACTGCTAAATTAGGGACGGCTAGCACAGATAGCCCTCGAGTAGCTTTGTGCGAAATTCAAAAACAAACAAACAAACCCTCTAGTCTTAGATGATTTATATTGTAAATTCTCTGTATTTTCAAATATTTTTCATTATGCATTTAGTATCATTTTACAATTATATTAAGAACTTTAATGTCTCATAATCTAGTTATATCAAATCCCATACTTAAATTTATCTTTAAAAAAATCATTGTGTACGAGACATATCTATACCACTATTAAATAGTATTTCATAAGTGTAAGTAGTTTTACTATACAAATTATCAAGAAAACCTTTAGATATGGGATTGAGAATGAACTTTCAGCTTCATTTATAATAAGATATTATGAAACTGTATTTATTTCTATCTTTTAACACGTTTAATTATTTGCATATCGACCCATCTCTTTGTACAGTTCATCTGTGTCTTTCTCACATTGCAGGCTAGTCCTCGAAAGAACAAAGCCAACAATAGACAAGAGGTAATACTTTTTCACATTCCTCGCATCTCTGTTTATTGTTCAAATAACAATACCAGTGGTATTTTACTTACTGACTGATAAAAGAAATATGCAAACAATTCACAACACAAGTATAATAATGTATTTTAGATTTTAAAACTACTAATTAGAACACTATGTTTCTCTTCCCATTTATTCAAATGACATACGAACAATGTGAAATATTATATCGTGGTCAATGTTGCTTATTACACCATATAGTTAAACAATAAACAATGAAAGAAAACTGTACTTTTTAAAACAAGTGTTGGTCACAATGAATAACATTGTAAAATGTCTTCAATATTACATCTTTAACCAATTATAAATATTATACTTCAACCAGTAAGAATATACACATTTAGTTTATGTAATGTAGATTGTGCTTAATAGTATTTTTCATATATTATAGTAAATAATTCAGAAAGACAAATAAACATAAAATGATATTTAAAATATATTACTTTTATACTTTTATCATATTATTAAAGTTATTTGTAGAAATAAAATAAATAACAAATGTCCACACAATAATTTAACAGCTCATGTTCTAATAATTAATAATCTTATTTACTGAATGTAATTCACATTTCACTAGATGTCAGGGCAGTTTAGGTGTATGATGTCACCCTTATAGTGTTTTCAAGTTGTACATAAATTATTTATCTATTGAAAACACTATAAGGGTGACATCATACACCTAAACTAATAAAAAGTAAATAATAAAACAAAAAAAATTATTTTTATCAAATAACGTGACACTTTAGTCAATTAAAAGTGTTTGTAAAATAGAAATTGGCCTATAAACTTAGTTTACACCATTGTGTTATTTAGTAGCAAATCATATATTAAGACGTTCTTTTGCTTAATGTTTTAAGTGGGGTAAAACCCAACAGCTATGTGGGTATGCGTGGTACTATACTTTTATGGCTTAGGGTCCGTATAGTGTCCTCCCTATTAATTGTATGACCCTGGCATGTGGTCATCAGTTGCATACCCACACAGTGAGTTGGGGAAGACCTCTAAATATTCTAAAAGTAGAAAGAAAACATATCTTTTATTTGTTAGACTCCGTTATTTAAAGTACGATAACATTTATTGATGTTGAAATTGGAATTTTAGGATTTTCGTTATACGCCACTGCAAGGGAACAGTTCAATTTGTTCTTTCTTATTAACTGAGAAGCTCCGGAAAGGGGCTATCTGTGTTTAGCACACATTTAGTATCTAAACTTGTTTTCAAGCATTGTAAGTCCACATACATACCACCGTGCTACTGGGAAGACTGGTTTCCTCAATCATTTTTACGCTAAGAAATATCTTCCGTAAGATGACAAACTATGCCACAAAAAGCAACAAAAACGCTTGTGAACTTTCGTTCCAAACAAATGTGATGTCAAAGAGTCATTTTACATGTACTGCATGATAACAGTAGAGTCACAAATTAATTATAAAACACGAAGTACAAGTTCAAGACAGGAATAAGAAACTTTCACCATTATACTTAACTAAATGTTTTCAAACGGAACTTACTGGCTCATATCAACTTACTTCAGTTGAAAAGAAAATCTCTATAAGGTCCGGCATAGCCAGGTGGGTTAAGGCGTTCGACTTGTAAACCACGGGTTCGAATCCCCGTCGCACCAAATATACTAACCCTTACAGCCGTGTGGGCTTGCTGCCTTCCCTCTATTCTTACACTGCACAATTACGGACGGCTAGCGCAGATAGCCCTCGAATAGCTTTGCGCAAAATTTAGAAACAAACAAAACTTCTACGTCCTTCAATTCACGTTTTGTTGAAACAAATAAGTAGAAGGAAATGAGAACAAAAAGGTTAAAAACATAAAATCCCATGTACGCCTATGCCACTGGGGAGTTACTTAACATTAAGAAAATCATTTGTTTTAAAAATTTATGTCAGGCCAGGACATGAGATTAATAAACCTCACTCGTGTATCACCTGTTGTGGTGGACACAGAACACTAGATTTCCTACCCTTGTGATGACGTTTGTCCATAGTTGTTCTTTATTCGGCAGTCTCTCTCGCACCTTCTAAGCCTGATATACATGCACCACAGAAAAGCTTCGTGATGTGTTTACTGGCGCCGCCTACCTGCAGTAGTGCTCAACAACACAAGTGTTTAAAATAGTTTCTATTTGCTGGTGTTTATGGATATTTTTCAGGCACGAAAGGGACTCATGGCATATTGTCCATTGTGATAATTCACTCCTAACTACAAATAGGCTCCAAGGCCTTTATTCTGAGACGCATATCAACAATACAATAAAAAATACTTTGGCGTAGAGGTCGCACCAACTAGAACGAGAAATCTGAAGCCCAGACACGTGAATATATTATAGTGGTATTATTATTGCTACTATTGTAGTTATTTCTTGGTAATCGCAGAGCTATACAGTAGGCTATCTATTCTGTGTTCATGGAGGGGACTGGAACGACAAATTTTAGCCTTATAAACCTCATATTTGTCTTCTATCCAGCGAGAAATATAATACATGCATTCAACTAATATTTATAACAACAGATAAAAATTAAATGTTCTTTCAAGATTTTCTTTTTGTGAAAGTATTGCAAATAAACATTCTTTACAAGGTCCCTTGGTGGGTTAGTGGTAAAATTACAGACTTACAACGCAAAATCCGAGGTTAAGTTCTCTTCAGTAAATACGGTGGAAAGTTTATTAGAACTTTGCTTAATTAGCCAATCAAATGCCATCTCTGATGGGATGACGGTGTGGCTATCCACTTAAAATTTGGGATTAGAGACCTCCGTCAATGGACAAAACATATAACCCTATATTTTTTCAAGCAAAGCTCTGGAGGCTAACCGTTATATCTGAGGTTTAAAATATTAATTTATTCGATTTTTGTGTTGGACAGAGTACAGATACTGCACTGCGACACTTTGCGCTTAACAACAAACACTTCCAGCTGTGAAACAAGACCAGATGTCGTTATTACTCGATAACTTCTTAATGATTTAGTAACTGTTTTTTGTGATTTTGATCAAAACAGAGGTCGAAAATCTTCTCTCATAATGTGTGACCTGCTATCTAGTGAGTAAAATAAAACGTAATGACTACATCTGTTTGTTTTTTAGAGATCATACCCTTGTAAAATAGGAAATAAAAACATATGGAATGGTAGTTATTCGTAAAATTTCTATGAGGTATATGTAAAACGAAATAAATTTGCTAATCAACGTAATGATTTAAATCGTTTTAAACACTGTCCATCTACACTATCACTTTACTTGTTTACGTACTTTTTTACTGTACCTAATATTTTGTTTTTGGATACATTTATAGCAATTCTACGAATAACCAACGATTTATACTTTTTGTTAAAAATGTGATTTTACCCTTTGTATTAAAATTAGATTCTGTTTAGTTTCATCAAGGTTCGTGTTATGATTGCCAATTGTTTCTTCTGCTGCATACCTTGACCACTGAGAATGTTTCGTTTTTTATTTTTAACACGCTTCAAAGTATCTAGTTATCTCATGATGTTCCTGTTGAACTTGTGTTGCCATACACATGATGTCAACATCTTTACATCTGGCCTTCTTCCATTGGTACTGCTCTTGCTGTGATGGAGACGTTACTCTCAGATTAGTAAAGCTCAAACGAATCTTCTCAAGGCCAGATGGTTGGGTCATCTTGAATCTTCCTTTAATATTCCGTTTGACTTGACATTAGCAAAGTATGGTTTAAAATGCTTTGTGGTTTGGTTCCTTTCCTCTCTTGACGTTCTTTGGTTTGATGTTTTTGTCTTCTCATTATATTATGAACGATTTTTTGTTACAGTCCTGCTTATATTATACCTAATTTGTAATTTCTTTATCAACAGGTCTTACCTCTTATGCGGTATGTCGGTGTTGCATTTCCCCCCTGGAGAAAAGTTGTATATGGATTATTGATCGTCTTAGCATTTTATTTGAGGAAAGATAGGGCTGAGCTTGTCTCGTGGCTCGCTCTACATTTATATTCTGATAATAGGTATCTTGAGATTTCGTGTATCAGGATAAAATGTTTATCACTACTGTTTATCTTATCTGTGTAATGTCTGTTTTGGGATGGCAATCCCTGTTTGTCCTTTCTTTCACTACTCGTTGGGTGTGGAACTCAGGGTTTTTTAGCTCTCTACTTTCCTTGTTGTTTCCCATGTACTTGGATTCTCTTCTCCAGTATTTCCAGCTGTTCATCATTGTCAGAGAGGTTAGTGGTTTTGATGTTTTGTCATTGTAGAATCATTTTCTTTATCATTTACTGGTCTCTCGACATTTTCACTAAACTGGGGAACATCAACTTTATCAGTTGATTACTTTTGCAACATCAACTGATTTTACAGTAACTCCAATTAATGAATTATTTTATATGGCATAATTTATAAATACTCATAGGTAATTGATTATATTGATTAATCAAGTTAATTTTCCAGTTCTATAAATTATCATTTATACAACTGAATATAGCTAAGAACTACGGAACTTGGTCTTAGGAAAATTTAACTATCACGCTTGCTGCTATAGTTTGCTTACTTATAGCCATTCAAGAATTTGTGCAACTTCATTCAGAAACTGTATATTTTTGCCAATGCTAACAATTATTACCTTTTGCTAATATAATCAAGTCCGTTTTGCAGAACTGCCTTATTACTAGTCAAATTTTCTTCTAGTCTTCCATTGCAGTCAACAGCAGTGCTCGTGACACTCTCAACACTAAGTCCACTGTGCTCACCGTAGTCACTCAACTCTTCTTCTTCGACTCCATGCTCAGTTATACTACCACTGGTGCAATTAGCTGTGTCACTGCTGTTCTTCTAAGTCTGACTCAGAATGACCTGAATCATTGTTTTCATAACACACAGAAATTAGTTAGCAATTGATAATGACAAATTTTTTGTCGTACGTTTATTCGACCAAACACATGAACTGGTTTGAAATGATTAAAAAAGGCCACTGATTTTATACTTTACATAGAACATGAATGATAAGAACTTAGAGGTCATAAACAGCACAAGTACATCGTATACCATACACCTAAATATATCAAAATAATATCAGGATTTCCTAAAGCCTTTTGAGATGTTGACCCCTTTAGAAATTTATAAAGCGGTCACTGATTCTCAAATTCTTAGAACATAAATTAGAAGTGAAACTTCAAAATATAATCAACTTTTATGATGCAATCATTAGGAAACATAAAATGTGAAAAAGAATGAGGTTTTCTCTAAAAGTTGCCTGATGAATATTGGACTGTAGGGTTCAGAGTTTGAGTCTCTGAAGTTTCTAACATTAAACCTATTTCTCTGTCTCTTCAGAAGTCCAACCATTTACATGACTAATTGCAGTTTTAACAACATACAAACTTGGAGAGTCATACAGCACTTAGATGCATAGGCCAACTTTAGCACAGGAGTTCTTTCTGTCCTCCTATCAACACTTAAGTCCTTATTCACCCCTTTACAGTCTCACCAAACCAAGGGGATCAATATCAACCATTCTGGGAAACCCTAATTTACATGATAAAGAATTTTGACAGACATTTGAGAAATTACAAAGTTTTATATTTAAATATCCATAACAAAGATATAAATGAAAAATATAAAGTTATTATTGAAATAAACCTCAAAAATGTGACAAGAAAAAACAAAGAAATAATAATATCTGATCTATTAGAAGTCATAAAAAATGAAGAAGATAAATTGGAACTATTTTAAACTGTTCTGGTCATCGTTATGACGAAGTCCAAAACTTGATAAATACCATTAATAACTTTAATCCAACATGAGGTTGTTTGACATAAACTATTGCAAAACATAAATTATTTTCAGAGTAAAAAAGTCTCTGTCATAAAGAACGTAATAATATTGAACAATTTTATACAGAAATAATACAATCTGTTAGACACTTTAAAATATATACTTACAATATTTAAAAATACCATGCAATGCATCTGAGATAAATAATAATGATACGATAAAATCTGTGTCACTAAAGTTACTAATGACCAGACAATATTTTTTATAGTAAAGCTGTATTTTATACAAACAAAATTGAAAATTACCAATCCTGAAATTTTTTTTAAATAAAAATATCATATTAACATTATTGTGAGATATCTAACCAGTCACAAGTTGAAATGGTGAAATGTATTAAAATCTTGAAGAATATTTATCTGGGAAATGTAATGTGACATCGTGGTTATCGTTAAGCTTCCACAAAGCTTTGTTAGCATTTAATCACTATGTTGTACAGCATAACTGTCACAGTTTTACATTTTTAACATAAAGGGTGTTTTACCATTTCACTATGAATAATTTACAATTATAATATTTTAAGTACTTCTGGATATGAAATTTCATTATCTTGACTTCCAAATCACTTTTATAGTATTTAGTGCAAACTACAGACAAATACCCAAATTCAAACCTACAGCTTTATATAATTACATTTTCATGTTTACAAAATACAATTTCATGAAAGTTCTTAAATGGTGTCACATCTGTGCTAAAGTACAAACATTTAAACCTAATGGCTCAGAAGAGCTAATTTGACAAATTATAAACTGTGCCCAAGTACAACTGGTCACAGTGATGACCCTGTAAATATTTTCTGAAAACTGTGAAAACAGAACAGCTACATTTGTACAGATAGTTGGTGCTTTATTGACACAGTTTTGCAGGCCTGATAAAAGATATGAATATTCAATCATAATGAAAATAAATACATTTTTTATTGAGATTTGTTGTATACCTTCTTCAGTAATTAATACTTTTCAAATTTTCTGGCTCTTTCTGTTACAAAGATTTATTCATAACCTACCATCATGAACTTTAACAAAGGTATCACCACCAAAGTGGTCAGAGTAGTTAAAAATATGTTTGCTAACCATATTCTTAGACTTGACCAATCTATCTTCACAAAATAACACGTTGTTTTACTATTCTTTGATTGTTTGTTTAAACAGAGTATTTGTGATGAAACTTAGTTGAATGGACGATAACTGCTGTAAAATCACAAGTGTAGAGGATGACATTTTGAAGTCTTCCACTTGAAGACCAGAGGTGGAAGACTTTCCAAATGTTATCATCTACACTTGTTTTTCTCCAACAGGCAGTTGTCATCTATTCATGTAAGTTTCATCAAGTTATTTTACTTGTGTTATTTACATACAATAAACCTAACAAAATAAATAAGGATTTGAATCAAAATAATATATTGGTGTTACCTTCACTACCCTCTAAATTTAACTAATGTCTGGTCGTAAGAGAAACTTTTCATAGCTTTCAAACAGATATAATTTAATACAAAAAACACCTTTTAACAATTAGAAACACACCTAAAGAAACTAAAAATAAAAGTATCAGATCTCTAGTTTAGTTTTATGTTTACTAAACTTTTCACAAGATTCCTCTGTTCATCTCTGAGGACCTCTGCTTAAATATTTTACTTGCTTCACACTGATGGAAACAGTTTATAATATGCTCCATCTAATGGCATTCAAACCTTATTTGTAGCTATATTCTTTATGCTTTTCTTCATTGTAGTTCAGACTACATGCTGTGACATTATAAAAGGGTGGAATTGAAAACTGTAATAATAAAAATAAGGAAAGAAACATAAAATGTTTAATTATGTACTTAAAGTATGATAGTTTATTTATCTATAAACCAATGTTTTGGGATGGAATGAAAATTTGAAAATAATTTAAAGTTGCACCATTTACAAGAGATTCCCCTCAAAGCTGTATGCAAACAAGTGTTTACATTTTTTAAATTTTCTTTCCAATTTTTATTTAAAAAATGTTACAAAATGATAAAATAACCAATTCTAAAGTATTTTTGAGTTAGAAAATGTTGAATTAGAGTTTTCTATGATAACTATATTGGGTAAAAATCTTTTTACCTTTTACTAATTGAACTGGCGTGTGCGTTTTTCTCATAGCAAAGCCACATTGTGCTATCTGCTGAGTCCACCGAGGGGAATTGAATCACTAATTTTAACATTGTAAATCTGTAGAGTTACCGCTGTACCAGCGAGGCACAAGAGAACTGATAGTTATCTACTTTTATTTCATGTAGTAGTTAAATTAAAATAAACAAATTTTAACACCTTCACTTAATTCTGAATCTTCCTGACTAGTACTACTTTGTTTTCTTCTCATAGACACTCGGCGACAAAGATCGTTCCTTGATTTTCTTTAGAAACCTCTGAAAAATAAACAAAGAAGAAGAAAGAAAGAAAATTATTTTTCAATGGCACGAAAATAACAAAATTTACTAGCAATAAACAAAACAGGTTTTTTTTTCCAGTATGTCACTGTCCAAAGTTACAAAGTTCCTTTAAATAAGAGTAAATATGCATAAATTGTGTGTTTGTTTTGAATTTTGTGCAAAGTTACTTGAGGGCTATCTGAAGTAGCAGTCCTAATTTAGCAGTGCAAGACTAGATAGAAGGCAACTAGTCATCACCACCCACTACTAACTCTCGGGCTACTATTTTACCAACAAATAGTGGGATTGAGTCTCACATTATAACAACCTCATGACTGAAAGGGTGAGCATGTTTGGTGTGACGGGGGATTCAAACCCGCGACTCTCGTGTTATGAGTTGAGTGCCTTAACCACCTGGCCATGCCAGACCAAATATGCAAGGGATCTTCAAGTCAATAGACAGGACTTAAGTATTTTATCACAGAATTACACGATCCTGACCATTATATATCACACTGATTACAAATATCCCAGAACATTTTAACAAGCATCTCAAAATCTTTGGACCATCAGTTTTATTTGGTAGTCTCCACAAGGGGAAGTTTTAAGGTGTTAAACAGTTTTAAGAATTTCCAAAGACTAACTACCACATAACATTAATTTTTTTAAATGCATGTGACAATCATTCTCTTGTAATTCCATTGTTGGTTAGGGTGGTATTACTTGCATTTGAATATCACTCTTATACATTCTAAATTACTTTTTGTGTTATTACTTACTTACACAGGACCTCATGATTATAAAGAGAGCAACATGCCTACCTTAAGCTACAGGTTCAGTATGAGAAGTTAATTTTTTATTAATGGAAGCTCCTTGAAAAAGGCATACAAAAGAGATGATGAGTTAATAGTGTGAAACTGTCCTCGTTTTCTTGTAAGGAAATTTTTTATTGGAAGTAAAAAAACTGATATATAAAATATTTTTACAGACTCATCTTGTGTTATCCCTATTACTAACAGTAAACCTTCTTGAATTTACAATTGAAGGCAAAGAGAGCTTTGAGAACATGGCTGTATCATGCTAAAAATATCCCTGGAAAAATGTTAATTTACTTTATTCAGTGAACTTTCTTCAAAGATAATAACAGCTGGGGCAAAATCTTGCTATTTGCCAATCAGCTATTTAAAGGGGAAGATATACATACAAACGTGATCACCAAATGGGAATGACTAGGGTTGTAAAATTTGTACAAGGATTATAACATAGGATGGGAAATCAAAAGATGGAATCTCTAACAGAAAAGTGTAAAATGTCTTAACTGAAGATAAATAGCAATGTATAAATAAACTTCTGTTTAATCCAGATTGTTAAATCCTCATTCTTCATAATGAACATTATGAAATGATTCAAGCAAATAACTCAAAATATTCAAATATCCTGTATCATGTTAAAAATTCAGTAAATTTTCTTTTTCCTTCACAACCACTGTACTTAATATCACATTAGGACATATGATTGCATGAACAAAAGAAAGAGGAACACTAAAAAATTTATCAGACAAGGATACATTGCTACAGCTGTACCAAACTATCCTTAAAACATCTCAAACTGAATGTTATGAAATAAAATATAATGCCACAATAATAATGTATGTTGAATAAAGTTGTAATGTTTACTTCCATAAAAATAATTTTACGTCATTATAAGCAGAAGTATCAAATGAGAGGAACATCTTGATAGTATATCATAAAAAATTGTCTTCTTATTTTAGTTGTTAAAAACAAACAGTAACAAAGGCTGTAGATTATATTCATCACGTTTTTATGACCTACAAATGAAATGATGTCTGACAAAAGTACTTGAGGGAGAAGTATATGTATCTAGAGTTGCATAGTAAATGTTACTACAAAGAACTGTGACTATACAGCAATATCTGTAAGTCACACACAGCCTATAATAAAAACAATCTACAAAACATTTTTTGGAAACTATGTACTAGTCATTTTGTTAACAACTGTATTATTATTTCTTAACTTCAAAAACAACAACCAACATCTTATTGAAGTATGCTTGTTTGTTATTGGATAAAACAACATAGTTTCATATAATATAGTACTCTTAAATACATACAAATTACTGTTTAAAACATTAAAAATTAACACCAGCTAACAAAACAACACTAAGTATACAATTAACTTTTAATGTATTCTATCCATTCATCCATCCAATATTTTCAGAAACCAAAACAAGTAATAAATATACTGTGTACATAAACATGTAAATATTGCTCTATATACAACTCAAGCAAAAAAATGGTGTTATTAAATAGGATAAATTTACCAATAACTTATAAACTGATTTTATGGAAATTGTTTAGTTTGCACACAAAAGGCACTTGAAAACTATCTCCCAAAAACTCAGCAACAAAGGTATAAACAGATAAGTTACAATAAACTATTTTGTGGAAAACAAATGTAACCCACAAACAAAAAAAACATACAATGTAAAACACAGATAAATATCCTTCTCAGTTACTGAACAAAAAAAACATTCCACAAAACTTGATTTCTTCAAACTGAAAAACATCAACATCTAACACAACCAGAAAAATAAGTATGTTATACAGTTTCTTTGTAGCAGTTATAAGTTTATAATGATTAATAAAATATTTTCCAAACACACACACACACAAAAATAGTTCTGACTTGTTTTATTTGAAGTCTACTTATAAATATTATGTTTTAAAGTTGGTTTCTCTGATCAATTTTTATCATTTACACAAAAGCAAAAGCATGACAATATTATCAAATTTTATAACCTTTTAACTAGTGTTAAAATCCCCAATTGAGTTAAATGGTTTTAGCTGTTTCCAGAAGTGTAAAACTAAGCATAAAGAAGCACTTCATAGTTCAAAACATCAAAGCAATATACACATATTTACACTAATTATTCATGTCCACAGTAACATACTATTCTGAAAAAAAAATTGCCTACAGTCAAAACAAAGTAATACAAAAGGCTGGGACAAGAAACAACTAAATGTTGAACATTCAAGAGTAAGCAGTTTGAATCATGATGTGACCATTGAAGTCCAACCTGACAAAATGGATTGTAAACAACTAAGAGTTTTTGTGAAAACATTTAAGAAACACAGAGGCTGATACCTTACAGAAGTTTCCACCCTTCATGATGGTTATTAGCTTACAAATATTTTGAACCCTTAAGACAACTAATGGTCACAGAAAATGTTAACCCTTATCACTAATCTCTGTAACTGTTGAAGGCCTGTGCAAGGGAACTTGCACTATCATTAACAAATTGTTTTATATTAGTTAAAAGGCCACTCTGACTTTTTTTTCACAACAAATAACAAAAAAACAAAACATGATAATTTTTTACTCACTATCTAAACATGGCTATCTTTTGTTAGAATTTTATATTGCTCTGTACCTTTTTTTATTTGTCTGAATCTCTTGAGTTTCTTATATGATTCACAATAGGTATTCCATGAATTAAAAAAACAACAACATGATATAGTACTATACTTGTACTAACATAAATTAATATGTAAATCATGAGTACTAAGTCTTCTGTTTACAATCAGTTAAAACAGTGAATTGGTTTTGTTAATTATTAAAGAGATAAGTTAAAAAGAAAGTACATCAATTTCCTGATGATAACAGGAGTAATGTTACAAAAATTCTTCTTCATTAACAAATGTTTACTAGTAGTTCTAGTGTTGTAAACATCTACAAGTTTGGGACCTTCAAAATTGGAATTTCATGTAACAAACAAATTAAACAAACAGAAGCAGAAACAGTATAGTGCTAGAGAGAAAAAAAAACCCTTAATGTTTAATTACATCTCTCTGAGCAGTCAAATTTATAAATGAAAAAGCATGAATGATATTAAAAAAAGCAACACTTAATGACTGTTATGAAAAAAATGGATCTTAACATATTTTTCATGAAGTATGTATTATTCACACAAACAAAGTAAATTATATTACCTTATTATTAACTGCAATGGACTATTCCAAAACCTCTTTGCAAAGGAAAAGTATTTAACTACACCATCTACCAGATAGTGGGTTTTATTTAATGTAAAGTACAAAAACTGTTGAAAATTATACCCCATAATAACCTGATGATGTATCATTCATTATGAGCCTAAAATGCACAGTACAACATAGCTAATAATTATTTTATCTAATTAGTCAATTACAATTCAACCAGTAGCATACTTATATGACAAGTAAAATGTACAACTTTAAATGTTTCATAAAGTTAAGCACAACTAACTTCTTTCAGTGTCAAATTATTAGAGAAACATGTCAAACATTATTCCCATTTTAAGATTCTTTAAAAGTCCTTTTCCCATTTGTAGACTATCCTACCAAACATTTCTTACAAGCATGAGATGTGTGAGATTTATTTCAAAATAAACTGAACACTGGCTTTCAGATACGCAGCACGTAAATATGTTTAATATTGAGTAAAAACCAGCTGCCAGCTCTAAGTGTCTGATGTAAGTAGAGGATGAAAAGTCTGTTTATACAATGACAAACAAATTATACTACTTTGTAATATTACTACAGACATATTTGTCTTGTATATGTAACAAATAAACTGAATTATTCTATAGTAGTAACATCATATGCTCTTCTGCATTAGTTTGGTAAACAACTTTGTCAAATTATTTAGCACCACAAAACAGTCACCTTATAGCAACATCAAGGTACAGCACAGTGACAATCATTTAGCCACTTTTTCATGGTTGTAGTACTGTTTGTTTGTTTTTAGCATCTCCCACTACATTAGAGTATTACCATATTAGCACATAACCATTTTTTATTCCCTTGTCATAATACTGTGATTTTCTAGTGTCTGGGACCACACTTGAGAAACTGTATTAAGTACCATTCTAAAAATCTCATAAAGGCCCTTGGTGTTTGTTTTGAAAACACATCTTTACAGATATTGTTTATGACTCTCTTAACACAACTATATCAGTGTGTTGAATCATAAAGAAGACAGTTTAGATCTATCATAGCTGCTATTTATTATACTACAAGGTTTGTTTATATTCTAATATCTGTATGTAACTTTACAATTAGTTGTTGAGTTATATTCAGAAAACACGAGGAATTCAGTTGTGTCACAACAACAGTTTATAAGATGATTCAAGTTCATTTTCTACTATCTATATATTACCTTGAGACCAAACAGTTATGAGCTAGCTATTAAATCAAATGGAAAATTAGAACAGAACTATTACATGTACCACAATAGCAACATGTTAATTTACCTAGTGATTTCTTGAAATGTCTACATTCATACTATAATGAAGTTTTTTTTCCCTAAATTTCTAAATCAGCTAGAAACCTTATGAATTTTATTTTTTTTATATTAGAAAATATTTCAGTGTTTGTCTTATATTGTAATATTTTACTTATAATTTCACTCAAGGTATAATTATTAATAGACTAATACACTAAAATCTGCCAGACAACACTGACCCGTGTTTAATGTCTTTTTTTTTATTATTTGTGTTATGATTACAATTTAATTATAATATCAAACTTCCCTCAGAATCACACTTTCCTATTCTATAACACAATAAATGGGCTAAACAAAAAGTGATTTAAAACTGAGAAATAAAGCAACACATGGGTCAAATAATTTTAATAATTTAGTGTTATAAACGTTTTTGTCTCTCACAAAATTTTAAAACTATATAGCCAAACAATTAAAAACTGGTCAATATATTTTGTTAGAAATAAGTAGAAAGTGCACTTCTTGGCCTAATTTCCTTGTAAGGCAAATATTAATATGGTAAGCTCTGCTGCTAGAACTATCCATTTTTAACAAAACTGTGGTAATGATGAGAATCTTTATATTTTATTAATGTTAACTGAAAGCCTGGTTCAGTCACTTCTCAGAATAATTGATATCAATGTTCTTGACATTGAACAGTCACATTTTACTAATTCATTAAACACACAAAAAACTGAATGGATACTTTCCATCAAGCCAGTAATTATAGGAAACCAAAATATGTAACAAAGGGAAGAATTAAGTACAATTATACTAATCACTGTTTGATGTTAACTGTCTGAGCTGTTTTAGGGCAGTTTCTACCAACTTCTTCTTGTCTGCTTCTCTCACCCTTAAGGGAGTAAAGAACATTAATTCACACTAAAAGTATGGATAGGTCAAATTAATATTTTAAAAAATTAGTTAATTATATTATTAAAATTATTATCCTTTTCATTTACAAGCCTGAACAAGACCTACCTAAAAAAAATAAGACCCTTTAAAAAATGTTGCATTATTTTAAACTTGTATTTTTTAGCAATAATTTTATTTCTAAAACAACTTGAAAGGTAGTTATACACTTTTCATAAATAAATAAACATTGCAATTGGTACAAAAGCATGCATTATAAAATATAAAGTGTAAACACACCATTGTAAGTAAAAAAAAAACAAACAAACTTTTTTATCTTTATAACACAAATTTGCCCTAAACAATGTTCTAGGTAACACTGCATAACAAATCATTTGCTACAATAGAAAACTCAAGTGATTATTTGGTAATTAAATAGTTTTGGTTTCAGACACGTAATCAGAATTTGTCCATCACCTCCAGATTTTAAGATACTATAGTATCTCACTACTTTATCAACAATATGTGTAATACCATACAATCAGTTCAGTTCAATAGGTTTATACTGTGAAATTAAGTTTACATAGAAAGTTTAATGAACAAAAGGAATAAATTTTTGATAACTTCAGACAGTAACTGTATTGGTGTAAAACTCCATATATATTGTTCATGTGTGCTGCTTGTTCTTGATAAAATTATAATGACTTGCACCAATTTTGCTTCATTCCCATGTTCACCTTTTCTGCCCAGGAACATTTGAGGAGTCCCTCAACAGAGCTTAAAATGGGCAGAGTGATACACCTCTCTCTCAACTGCTTTTCACTCACTCACTCAGTTGGTTACTTTGTCTGGCTCTGTGCACACTCAAAACAAAATCCATCTTCCTCACATCATACCTGTGATATAATCAAATAAAATCAAAATTTTGTTTTTAAAATATTTTAAACTAGTTCTCTAAACATAATTCCTTTATACTTTTTAGAAAATTAGTTCATGTACTGACTGCTTTCACTTCTAGTAAAGTCCAAAAACCACCTAAACAGTTTATGCTACATTTGTGTTGTACAGTTTCCAAATCTGGCTTCACACAGTGGCTAAATAAAAGAAGAACAATTGTGTCATTGACAATTTCAATGATACAGTGTGAGCCCAAAGATCATCTAACTTACTGTTATTTTTGCATTAATATTTCTGGATATTCAGACAAAACTAAACAATACACTAAATATCCAGAGATTGCATCTGTGATGAAACCAGTATCTCATGGGGATGATTTTCTTGTGTCACATCCAGCAGCAAAGTGGGAAATAGAAGTTATACTGCAAAAAAGACAATGAATCATCTTTACTTCCTTCATTTAATAATTTTACCCCTGTGGCATCTCAGCATAAACTGCCTCATCTGATCACACAAGATGAACTAAATGATCAGATTTGTGACTTGTTTTATACTGAAACAGCATGGGGAACTTTCATTTACGGCAATGGAATTTATCATAAAAGTCTTGCTTCTCACTACAGCATGCAAGATACTTTGTGTTTCTGTACAAATGTTGATGCACTAATTGAAGAATCAAGTACTGATTATACTCTCAAGAAAGAAAACATTTTACCAATTCATCTAAAGTTAGTGTGAAAATTGTGCTTTTACATAATGGGAACACTAAGCCATTGGTTCCTGTTATTAATGCTGTGAACATAGTAGAACATGCAGCTTATTCCTGAAGCAATCAAATATCCACTTCTGCTAAGTCTATAAAGCGAGTAAACCAAACACTGTAGCTTTTTGTCTGTCTGGGATAGCCAATATCATAAAATTAATTAAAAAAAAACGGAATGGCCAGTGAGAGAATTACGTTCCAGGAAAACAGAAAGTTGAGTTCCAACTTTCAGTGAATCATCAATATATGTTTCTTTCATCACTCCATCTATCTTATAAGTTTCAAAAAGTTAGTGAAGTAAAAACTAAAAGGTGGTATCTTTGTTGGGCCACAGATTTGGGAAGTGCTGATGAATGGTGATTTTGAAACACTACTCAGTCAGAAAGAACTTACTGCTAGGAAATCACTCAAACTGGTTGTTAAAGTTTTCTTAGGAATTTACAGAGATGAAAACTATGTTGTGATGATTAATGATATCCCTGAGAACTAGAGGAAAACTGGGTCCAAGATGTCACTAAATTTACACTTCTCACATTTTTAATTAAGCTTATTATCAAATATCTAGGTGCAGTGAGCAATAATCTTGGTGAGCACTTCCCTCAAGTTATGTCTATAATAGAACAGTAATATCAAGAAAGACAGTGGAATACTGTGATGATGGAAGATTACTGTTGATTCTTATAGCATGAAACTAAAACATACATAAAAGATACAACAAGTCTGTCAGGTATTTTGTAAAAGAAATAAAAAATAATACCATGATGAAAGTTTTAAATATAGCTTAAGTGTATTTTCAGTATATAATTACATGTTGTTTTTGAACATTCTTAAATGCAATTTTCAATAAATAAATAAAGTTATCAGAGTGTTATTTTCATAATATATAAGAATATTTAGAATAAACCTAACATAGCTCAAAAACTAGAGGTGATCAGTAATATTCAACAATTTTTAGAATCAGGATCAACAAACTACTCATGAACAGTTGTATTTTTTATTGTGGTAGAGAAGCTTCTTTTGTGCACAGTGTAACTTCTAAACATATAATTACTGTGCAAAATTACTCAAACACTTATATGCTTTACATATTTCTACAAATTACTTTCATTGAATGACTTAAGGATATTTCAACACACAAACAAAAAACATGAATTTTATCTCATAACTAAAAGCTGGTAGTTAAAACCATATGTAACTTCTGTTATAAAGAAGCTTACACATAGAACAACCTTAAATATAAAATTTTCAAAATTACTTACAGATCAACCTATACAAAATATATACTTCATGATATTCCTACAAGTATCTATATTCTTAGTTATGCCAACTAACAAGACATGCTTTAACAGATATGAGGTGTTCTTTCATTATAAAAAAGCCTAGACACCTAGTTATCATAAAAAAGGTGAGGAAAACTATTGTATTTATATGCAAGAAAGTATCAATTAATTGTGCAAATTTGTGGTAAGCACTGTTAAATATATGAATAAACAAACATTCTGAATTTTAGTGGTTTTCTCCTAAATGAAACTAATTATGGTTAAATTAACTAACACATTCATGATCATTAACTTCAAAATGTAAAATAGAATTTTAGTTATGAACATTATACCATAAATTTAAGATTTTATTTCTATCTACCTCAGAAAAATAATATATTGATAATATTTATCTACTTTGTATTCAATGTTTTATTACTCTCACATTATACGTGGAGATGAAAATCTAAGAATGTTTATTTAATTTGAAGCATTGGAACCTATCATCTTGTGAATATGTGCAAATTGTATGCATGTATGATTAACTGACTACACAACAGACATTCAACTATTATTAAACTCTAGACAGTTAAAACTGATTCATTAATAATTATGGTATTAATACAGAGAATTCTCAGGTTATGTTTAATATATTACAATGATAAAAAACATCTATGGAGAGAAACTTTTTGGTAATAAAATCTACAACTGTTTCCAACTTCTGATCAAAACAAAATACCTACATAGTTCAAATAAAAATTAAATGAGTAATGAATATTATGTACATCTAACATATCACCATACTAATGATGATCAGAAGGGTGTCATGGAACCCTCAATGCAAGCAAAGTTTTGCTATAATCCCAAACACAAGATTCAGCTGCTTAGAAGGTTTAGTTTTGTTCTAAACACATACCTTAAGATAACAATGCAAAATAATCCTCATAAACAAATATATATATATCAAACAATTTAACCAATACTAAAAATAAACTAACATTAAAGAAAGAAAAATAAAACATTACTTTATTCAGAGTCTACAACTATTTATCATCTTACCTTCATTCTTTCTAAATTTGTATTTACACCTGTTAAAGGCTAGTTGAGAAACTAAATAAGACTTAACTTTTAATTTAAAAAATGAAACTTGACATCTTGCAGGACACGTCTTGGAGTAAGACATCAATAGTATCAGGTATCTTAAGGGCAACATATGACTAGGTAACTAAACATACAACTTTTAAGGTGGCTATATGTTTTCATTTTCCTTTTTTAAAAATCAAAACATGCATAATAATTATTGGAAAGACTAACAATTTATAATAAAGCAGTATAGAGTGACATTTAAAATTAACTTTGATTACTTTTATGTTCCACTTACTTTTCAAGCAGAACTACAGCAACTTGTGGGTTTACCCTTCAATACTTACTATTTTCTTGTCCATAGTCATGAAAGTAGGTTGCCCAGTCCCATGTCATGAAAAGATCTAGAAGTTATAAGAAAATATAACTAGAAAAATTCTACAAGAAAAATTCCAGTGCACCAAAATAAAGTAAACTGTTATATGTAAATTAACTAACAAAAATTACAAGAAGAAGGAATTGTACACCGTAAGTCAGAAAGTAATAATAAGAAATCAGTTTTAGTGAAAGGAGACTGATGGACTCTGTGACTAAACTAAAATAATTGGAAGATGTGATATCGAAAAATATATGTAACTATTTTACGTAGTGGAGTTTCCACAGTTAATACATCTTTAATTATATTTATTTGTTTGTTTTTGAATTTCATGCAATGCTACATGAGGGCTATCTGCATTAGCCATCCCTAATTTAGAAGTGTAAAACTAGACAGAAGTCAGCTAGCTATCCCTAATTTAACAGTGTAAGACTAGATGGAAGTCAGCTAGCTATCCCTAATTTAACAGTGTAAGACTAGATGGAAGTCAGCTAGCTATCCATAATTTAACAGTGTAAGACTAGATGGAAGTCAGCTAGCTATCCATAATTTAACAGTGTGTAAGACTAGCTATCCCTAATTTAACAGTGGAGACGGAAAGTCAGCTAGCTATCCATAATTTAACAGTGTAAGACTGGAGGGAATTACGTACTTTACATTCACACTTAGACACAACTAGCTATCATCTGATCTTAACATTAGTAACGGAAGGTGTATTTAATGGGCTAAATATAAGCATTGGGTGTAAAACATTATTGTAACAAAGGCTTAGTTGAAACACTACTCCACTGAAACCCTTGGTAATTTTTATCTTACTTTTGTCTATACCTCAATGTTAATAAACAACTGAAAAAAATATAAATAAAATGCTATCTAACTTATCATGGTGCAATAAGTGAGCCTAGGGTATTATTTGTTTTATAATTAAGCTTAAAAATGTACTGTGCAATAACTTACTCTAAGCTCAATAAAGACAAAATATCAATTCTAAATCTATATAATTTCTGAATTAAATTGTTTTGTTCTATCACCAAAGTTAACAAGAAAAAACAAACAAACCAATATGTATATTAAACATTCACAACATAAATACCATAGTTGACCTAACAATATCAATTGGTAGTTTTGTTACAAAACAATGATATAAATTGTAGACCATTACTATTAAAACAAAGAAGCATGACACAAACTGTTTATTATATATATTAACACCAGAGGGACATTTAGAGTGTTCCTTCTACCACACACATTATACTCTTTAACACTGTAAATACCTGACAGCCATAAAGCTTCTTATTTCCAAAGAATGCAACATGTAGATCTTCAATGTTTTCAGTTTACTAAAATGTTTAGTTAAAATAAAGTTATTTCAATTTTTAAGTCTATCTCATGCTACGTTTATCATTTTTATAAAGTACTTCATAACTTAATGTTTCATGAAAAATTCAAAATCTTCCTATTAACAGTAAGCAGCGCCAATCTTTATACATATACTCAAAAGGTGATATACAAAACTAACTTTTATCTCTGTATTTCTATAGACTGATGGAACTTTTAGGTGAATAGGTCTATTCAGATACCAATAACTATTTTGAATCTATTCAATGTTACACAGCATGGCTTTCAAATGCATCACTAAACTTTTGGAAAAGAAATATCAATAACTAACATACTGAGCAAGAGCAAGAATTTAAACTGAACAAAATACACTATTCATTTCAAGCAGGCCAAACTAGCCTAACAATCCTTTGACTGTTTATGTACATGTAAAACTGAATGAGTGCTTAAATCTTTATCAGTACAACATATAACCCAATAAAGGTGACATAAAATATCTTAACTCGATTGACTATTCCTTTTTTAGGATAATAAAGAGCAATGATTAGTAGGGCACATTACAAGTACAAATGTTGATGTCATTTATGTAAATAATAACAGAAAACATTCCTGTCATGTTTAGATGTACATAAAAGAATGTGTGCATTACATGAAAGATGGCAGTGACAACAGTTTAAAAAATGTTAAAACAGGTTTCACAGAATAGAAAAATAAAAAGGAATGGGAATTACAGAAAATGATAATGTAAAGAAATATATAGGAAACAATACTAATATATGGAAAATAGAAAAATTAATAAAAATATAGGTGATATTAATATACAGGTAACAAAAACTAATATACGGGAAATAAAAAAATGAATAGAAATATTGGTGATATTAGTATATAGGAAACAATCCTAATATACGGGAAATAGAAGCTGAGCCTTAAATACAGTACTGTAGTCCATATATAGAACAAGCAAAGCAGTGACAGCACCAGATCAGACCAACTTAATGTCAGCAAACTTGTTCCTGTGAATACCAACATGACCAGTTATCCAGAAAAACTGGATGTGAATAGAAGATAGAAGAAAAATAGGCCAGCCAGTGTTGAATATTGTGAAAATAAGGTGAGAATTAACACAAAGCGATTCTCTGACCAGTAGAGAGTGAAGAGAGTTGGTATAAATAGAACAGTGAGTGTACTGTGTAGCTTCGATATCATTCAGAACAAAAGAAATGCCATATAACTTGACAGTGAACACAGAAACTGTAGAGTGGATATTGTACAAAACCACCTAGCTGCAAGAAACCATGGCAGATCCAATAGACTTAACTGATTTTAAACCATCTGTATAACTGGGAATGAAAGAATGGTTCAAAAGATGTTTGGCAATGAAAACAGTACAACCAAATGGAAGTATCAACCTTCCTCAGATGACTCAGAGAAAGGCAACAGGCAGAGGTGGTAATAAAACATAGTGTGGTGGGCTGATTGATGGAAAAAGCAACATCAATCTGTGACATACTGAACTCAGTCAGCTTCACCTAAATATGAAGACCAAAGGGAAGAATGGCAGACTGTATATTCCCAAAAGTATAACCAGTGGAACCCAGTGTACAGACTCTGAACTGGAGACATATGGAAAGACCCTGTTCAAGGCTGAAGTCTCAGATGGTGAATAGGGTACAGCATCTTCAAGGCCAAGGTCCTGGCAGAAACTTAAATAAGAGACAAATAGTTCAGTTTTGAACAAAAAATCAATCTGCTCCACAAGAGGTGGAAGAAGGGATCTGGATGTTGAAGATATTCAGTGCCGTTGTACACTTTGTATTTCAGTCGGTTGGTTAAGTTTTACTTCTGTGTATATTTAACAATTACATCATTATATTGGGTCAGAAAGGCATTGTAAAGTAATAAAATCAAAAGCAGCCAATCAGGAAATGTTTAGAAAACTGAGGCTGTGCAAAAATAAAAATTGTTATTGCATTTTCACAATCTGCAATTATTTTGTATGTCCAACATTTGTTTCACTACTTTCATTACAGTTGGTGTTATGGTGGTGAAGATGAGAGAGCAAGTTTAAAGTTCTATGAAAAATAAATAAAATGATATTCATTAAGATGGTATTATAAGTAAGGTAAATTAAACATAAAAACCATGAAATGAGCACAATTAATTTTATTCTTAGCATGAAAAGTCACACTTTACACAGAATTACTTGACAGAGAATTCACAAATTAATGGATGAATGTTTTATGAAAGCAATTTACTTGAAATATAATTTCAGTTAATAAATGGCTTGTAACTTTTACATAAACATTTGCCAAAACTCATGATGATACACTTTGTATATTTAGAACATTTCAGTAGTTCATGTAATTTCATGGTTACATGGAGATTACAGAACTGGTCAGAATGACCAAGCACACATACAACATACAGGTTGAATAGAATATAATTTAATTGATAATGGAATATGTATGTGGATCACAATCAGTAGCCTAAATGTTTTGAAGTGCATTTTTTAAAATTCTTCAGATACACTTGCCATTTTGGAAACTTTTTGTAAGCCTAATTTTCTTTTCACTTTTGATAAAACACCACCAGTGACTTGATCAGGAAAACTGCTCTTTATTGGATGCTGTAAAAAATTACTTTTCATAAATGTACTTGCTACAGTTAATTTTAAACATGAGTGAGGAATAAAATCATGGAGAATGTTTATAATACATAATATAAAGTTTGTTTTTCAATGGCCCATAATTAATCTTTTTGTTAAAATACAGTTTACTACTAATTATTTGGTATTGGAAACTTTTGTATTAAGGTGGTTAATTACCTCAGACACATTTCAGTTACATTGTTAACCATACTGTTGGCAAGTCTTTCTGCAATTTTATATCAAATCTTATTTCTTTATTGAAGAAATTATAATAAAATAAATAGATTTTATAATCTTAAAATCCCTTTCTATGGGAAAAGATTAAGTATAGAAAATCTTAATGGTTTACATAAAGAACATAATTAAAGAAAAAGTTATTAATTCAAATTCTGTTAAACATTCATGAAACAAAAAGTAACTTCTGAATTACAAGGTGACGAGTGCCTGCAGGATCAAACTACTTCATAAGAAAGATAATCAATATATCTTGCTCTGATCCACCAAATACTTATGAAGTGGTGTACAACTTTGGTTTTCATGCACAAGAAGGAATGGTGATGTATAAAGGACTGTTCAGAGTGATGCAACTTAAACTGATTATCAAGTAAAAAAGAGGAAGTTATCTTTCTATTCAAGTCACTAGTTGGTCCTCGATAGTCTTCACTTGAAATATTGTGTGAGCTTTGTCTGAGTAATGACACTGATTTGTTGTAAATTGTTCTCACTACAGCTACTAATATTACTCCAGAGATGGAAAGGTTATATTAAGATCTCTTTATAAAAGATCAACAGACAAGGGTTTTCAGTATGTTTAAAAGTGGGTGATACTAATGAATCAGGGAGATAATCCTGTCAGTGTACTATGTAGTGCTGGATTGTGACTCTACACCATATTTTATGCACAATATCTTAAGGAAGATCCAGAGGCATGCTCTCCCAGAAATATTTAAAATCAGAAACACCATTCTCTCTATTTTCTGGTCTCTTTAAAATAAGGGTATAAAAGTGATTTAATTTGCAATGAACATGTGATTTTGTGTTTCCTTCATTAGGTGTAAAACAACTTTTCATAAATGTTATATCTTTTCTCCTTTTGTAATGTGAAGATGCCTTTGAAGTAGGCAAAACTCTTTGGTAAATATAATTTTGTGGGGAGTGGGTGGGGTGGTTTGATTTACTGACTGAATACGAAACAACATGACTACATTTAATTTTGTATGATTGAGTAGAGAATGCCCATTAAGTACATACTACTGACCATACAATCTACATTACATTTTTCTCTCTCACAATAAAGTATTTAAAATGACTTTAAAACATATTCCTATAATTAAGAACATGAAAAGTTCAGTTAAAATAATGTTGATGACTGAAATTTTACAAAATAAAAAAGCTTGTTGACAAGAAATGTACAAAACCAAAGAAACTAGATAGAATTAGGTAGATTCTCTGTTTTCAACTGAAATACGTGATTGACTTACCTGGCAACTTATGAAAAGCATGTTAAGAGCATTAAAAAAAAGAAGAGAGAGAGAATAGACTTTATTGAAATATATAAAATATTCAGGAAGGATGAATGTGTTGTGATTTCTTGTGATATATCTAAAAACCAAAGGATAAGAATAAACAAGTTTAGGATTTTAAAAAGACACACTAGATTTCAGGTAAGACCAATTTTATCCTCTTAACAAGGTGTCATGCATAAACAATAAATTATCACTAGCATTAGTGTACAGTAACACCTTGCAAGATAGGAACAGACTCCAAGAGTGCATCCAGTGGCAAAGACAGGGTGGGCACATGCTAATCAACCAACAATGCCACCCCTACATGTGCTCATCCATCACACAGCCTGTCATTTCTGTACAAAAAAAAAATACTGAAAGGTAACTGTATTGGCAGGTTACTGGTATATTTCCTGTAAGGAAAGACATGCAGAATGGTAGGAAGCAATCTGTGTTTTGATGTCATCCAGATTACAACGTAAACCTCGACAGTTCCATTGTATCAAGTTGGACATAATTACTTATGTGCAGGTAAGTTGGGTGGAGAACCCTTCTGTTTTCGTCCATGTCTTTTGTTCTTTACTGTCTTTATTTGAGGGAGGTCTGTCAACCTCCATGGATCCTGTCCTGGGTCGATTGGGTAGGTCTATGCTGTTTAAAGAGGATTCCAGTGACTGGGGACAAGAACAAATGATCCTTTGCATCTTGTGGTGGGAGAAGATGATGCACCCAAAGAAATGCCTGTACCCAGAACCAGAGGAAGTGGATCTTGGGATTTGTTGGAATGTATGTTAGGGACAGAGATGGATGTTAAGCTAATTCATCAACTTTTTAACAATGCAGGTCAAAATCCTTTTCATTTGGTTTGAGAATGATTCTTTTGGAGACACAGAGATATCTGTCTGCACTCCCACTGTAGTTGTGGGATGACATGCAGCAGCCATACATCTGAGATGAAGTGCTGGACAGCAATTTTCAAGCCTCAGGATAAGTAATGTTATGAATCGTTTTCAAATGCTGCATCTCTTTTTCTTCTAACCATTCTGGGCAAGAATGAGCACAGTTCAATGAACCACAACATGACGTCTTTGAGCGACCGAAACACTGACACTGGAAATATCTAAGAGGGTTTGTAATGTATGGCTATACCCTGCAATTAAGATAACCTGCCTTGATTGTGGCAGGTTGATGTGGTAATATAAATATCAGAAAAAGGATGTGTTACACTCATACTGGTGGAGAGTTGTTGAATGCTAATTTACACATGTGGCATACATGTGTAATTAGATAGTAATTCACAGCTAGTAGTGAGTGACAATCTGTGCACGAGAAGGAAATCATATGAAAAATAGCTATAACTGTGAAAAGGGTGGGTAATTGCACTGGAATTTCAATGTGTGTTTTCAGTAAAACTTTACGTGTTATGTTATTTTCCTCATTCTAACTCTACACCTCATACACCATGAAAAGAAAATATATTGTCCTTTTTATTTTCAAGAATGACTTCACGACACATTTGACTATCTTAAAGAGCTTTAAGCCCTTTACAATATATGTATATTTATGCTTAAATTTTATTGCTCTTTGAACTGTGTCTAACTAATGATATCACCACCACAAGTTGTGAACCACTTTGTAAAACATGTAGCTTATGTTACCTGAAGAAATTATGTAATGCATTGGTTACTAATGAGCATATCACAGGAAAACGTTTTTTTTTTTTTATTTAACCTAATCTAAAACTTATATTTTATTTACCTTTATAATAATAAATAATACACATGAAAAAACTAGAAATATAGTACTTACCTGGGTCTTTTTTTAATCAACTCTCAATTAAAACTATTATTATAATGGTATTACTGCACTAAATGATTTTAGATAATCAAAATTGCAACAAAGAATACAAAATAACATGCTTAAAGCACATATTGTCCTAGGACTATCAAAATTTTCTGGCTTTCTTACCATTCAGTAAGACTCAATAAAAATTTAGCTAAACTTGCCAATGTGTTTCCTGTGGGAATAAAATTTGCACTGGAAGCAAAATAAACAAACTCCTGTACAGAAAATTATGTAATATAATATTTGATTTCTGTTGGTTAAAAGTAATATAGTTTTAAATATCAAAGAGAACTAAATATTGGAAACTTGTGAAAGAGAAAACTTAATTATGGGTATGGCTAAAGGGACTTGATTTTCTAGTTTATAGCTCTGTAACCAAATAAGATTGAAGGCTATAAAAAAATTATACTTTGTCTGAGTAATAACAATATTATAATGAGCGACTTATGTCAAATTTTGTACTTCTTGGACAAGTGGTCAATAAATAAGAGAAGAGGAAATACTTAAAATGCAAATATCACAATTCTGAAACAATGGAAAATTGAAGACATTTTAAATGTTGTCCTATAAAACTAGGAAATTAAAACTATATAATTTCCAAATTTGTATTACAAGCTAAGTTTTGTTGCCAAGTTTACTTACCACGATAATAAAAGTAACTTAATTAACTATAGTTAATATTAAGCGCCTGCCCAGAAGCGGTGTCTTTGTTCAAGGGCATGACGAAGCTGACCCTAACAGATTAGTAAAGGAGGGGCCAGCAGATACCTTAAAACCAGGAAAAATTAAAATTCACCTTCCAGGAAGTGAGCAGCAGCCTCAAAGCCATTGTGGTAAGAGGGGTTCACCAGACCATTAACTTAGAATCAGTCACACAAGCTTTAGATGAACAAGGCATTCCACACAATAAAATAGAACGTATAATCTCAAAGAAAACACAGGCACCCACGTCTCATACACGCATTGATATTGACGACAGTTACAACATATAAAAAATTAATAAATAATGGAATAACGCTTTGGTATAAAAATACCAAGTAGAGCAACTGAAAACTCCGGTAGTTGTTGTAACACAATGCTACAATTGCCAAAGATATGGGCATGTCTCAGCAGCCTGCTTAGCAACACCGAGATGCTGCGGATGTGGCGGGGAACACCATATCAACCAATGCAAAAAAAAAAAGATAAGGAAACACCTAAATGTTGTAACTGTGGTCAAACCCATACAGCAAATTACAAAGGATGTGATAAATACAAACAAATAAAACAACGTATTTATCAGATCAGAACACCAACAGAACAAAACCAACCTAATACAAACAGCTTACCTAAAACAGACATATCAACAGAATTCAATAAAACAACAAAAACCACGTAAATGCTGAAAGTAAAACAACCCCACAAACAGCAAGAGCAGAACATTAAAACCCAGGACAAGAACACTTTAACACAAACACAAAAAAAACCAGAAGAAAAACAGCACCACCATACAAGAAACAAATATTAACACATCAGATAAAACAAGCCTTTTCAACAACAATAATCAAAAACATAATTACAGAATTCGTAATAGAATACACTAAACCAAACCAGACAACTAACTGTTTTGAACTACTGATCAATATCTCCAAAAACACACATCACACCTGACATAATATCAACACTTACTGGATACATGCTCACAGCACAATGTTCACAGTAGTATATATCAACATCCAAGGTGCAATAGCTTCCAAGAAACATGAGATCGAAGACCTAATACAAGAAACTAACCCCCCCATATTACATAATAGTAAGCGAAACTCTAATATACAACAACAATAGATTTAAAATAGCAAATTATTCAACCATAAGAAAAGACAGAACAAATAAAAATGATGAAAAACAGAGGCATAATGTTTTCTTTACAAAGTGGAGCTTTCAGTAATAGAAATTAAATTTAGCAGCAGCAATGAACATGATACTGTAGATATCCTGCAAAGGAATAAAACTGAAGTAACAGTAGCAGGAATTTACTGCTCACCTAACAAACAAATAGATATAACACACATTTAGCAACATCCTTTCCTTACTAACCAAAACTCCATAGTTATGGAGGACTTAAATAGTAAAAAATGTTACCTTTGGATGCAAGCTCAAATTCCAATGGTAGAAATCTAATAAAAT
>NW_027467782.1:11942000-11997459 GCF_004210375.1 Tachypleus tridentatus | reverse complement strand
AAAATCCAAAAACATAAACTTATATTTAACTAAATTTTTGCACCACATGGAAGTAATAAATGTTTTTAAAGTGATTATTATCTTCCTTGTATTTCACTCCTGTTACCATGACATCATATACATGTATTCCCTGATGAATATTCTTTTTATTAAAAAATCCGTTTTCAACTTATGGAAAAATGTTATTTACAGAGTTGTGAGAGCATCATACAGTTTTTTATATTTTTTTTTCGTTTGTGTATGTTATAAATGAAACTAGTGATAAACTGTCAATGACATATATAATAGTTCTTATTTTCTTTATACAAAGAGACAAAGAAAGATAAAAGCTGTTGCACATCAATTGAAAGCACAAAAGATGTTTGTTCTGAGATTTTTTTTCAAATAATTTATGAACAAACTTATATAAATTAGTGACAGGTTATGATAACTCTGGAATTAGTGTATCCAGTGTAGTTAAACTGAATGAACAATTATCAGTGTTCGATTTTACTTCTTACAGTAGAGTTACCCTGGATGTAATAATGTCTCCATTAATAAATAATATGAAACTGAAAAGTCCCCTTATTGATATAATGCTAATCATAGTACAATATATATGCACCACTTACATATTAGATTTGTTTCTTTTTATATAACTTCTGTTTGTGTATGTATGTGGTTTATTAAGAAATTCCAACTTTTAGTAACATGTGCACTGTTGTAACAAGGAAAATATATAGAGGATAATGTAATTTAAAATAATGTCTTCATCACTAATTGATTCATTGTTGTTGTGATATAATGCAGTTTGCAACTTAATTATTCATATATGTTTATGTGAAATTTAGTAGTACAGTGACATTTAAAAAAATAATTTATATGATCCACGTGAATTAACATGCAAAGTCCATCCAATTTATAAGATTTAAATTGGAAAACGTTTTGCAAAGTATACTGATGTTTTTTTTAAACTATTGTCATACAACAATTGCTTCCACAAATTCTAAATAAACTTTATCATGAACCTAATTTTGTTGGTGAACAATGAAATATTAGATATAACTGCATGTGTGTGAAAGTCAGCACCTGTGTGTGTAATCTTATAGAAGAAAGTACATTTGTTTTATTCATGACATTTACTTTTCTCATAACGTTTTCAAATACATTTGGGAACGCAAACTCATCCACATAAGAAAAAGCCTCCAATTAAGACAAATAATATTTATGTTTTAAAATTTCTCAGATAATCTTTTCAGGTAAAATTAAGAGCATGGTCATTTCTACACATAACCAGAAAAAAATTGTTTCCATAAAACTAAAATGCAGAGATTATACAATTAATCTGAGAGTTACCAATGGGGTTCATCAAATCCATTAGTTGCAAAAAGTTGGGTACACTATAAACCAAACATCTGAGTAAACTGAGGGTTCAGTACATTATAAACAAAAATTTAGAGTATAAAGAGGGTTGAGTACACTTTACTAAGATAATTCTGAATAATTACTTCAAGAAATGTTGCAATAACCATAGCAGATATAAATAGCAGTTGAAAGGCATGTAAGTGAAGGACATTTATAACTTGTTTGGCGTCATAGGAACAATAATGCTACCAAAATATGGTCACATTTAGAAAGATTATTTAACACCCCTTTTCTACACAAAATTTTGACATTGTAAAACAAAGGAATACATGTACAGATCAACTTGGAACGTCAAAACCATCCAAAAAAGAGACCTGAAAAAAGTCATACCCCTCACCCATGGTACAGAACGTGCAGTATCTTGCAACAGATGAGAAAACATCAACATGGATGTCAGTCAGTAACAAAATGCATCTTCATCATCATGTAACATAATAAAGAGTATGCCCATCTCAAAAAATGCCAGAAGTCACATTTGAAAAGGTACCACTATTTTATTTTATTACAAACAACCTCAATTATAACCTGTTGCGAAACTCAACGGTAATATCAATGACACTTAATACTAATAATTAACACCAGAAAACACTTAATATTAATCAATAATTAGACATAACACTACACAACAGTAATTAATAATGACTAAATTATACTCATTAAATCAAAATGTTCGTGTAAAACGACGCCATGGATCCACTGAAAATGAAGAATCAAGTTTGCCAAATCTGAATAATGAATATACTCGTATAGTTCAGAGTTGTTAGCCAAAATTAATGTGTAATCTGAGGTTTGCGTATTCGAATTCCCGTGACACCATACATGCTCGCCCTTTCAGCCATGGGGAAATTATAATGTGATGGTCGATCCCATTATCCATTGGTAAAAGAGTTGCCCAAGAGATGGCAGTGGGTGGTGATGACTAGCTGTCTTCCCTCTCGTCTTACACTGCTAAATTAGGGACGGCTAGCACAGATAGCCCTCGAGTAGCTTTGTGCGAAATTCCAAAAACCAAACCAAACCATTTTCAGCAAACATTCTCGTGAAGAGATTCTTTTGAGATTCAAAAACACCCTTTCATGGATTCAAATTTCTCAGAACGGAACTTTCCTGAAAAGTTCAAATATGTTGACAGATGTTTTGTTTCATAGTGACGTCGAAGAGTGTACTCTTTCAAAACGGCAACACTTTTGGTGGATATCACACAAGTAGCTTTCTGGTTTTGTTTCCACAAAGTACTTTTCTCCCCATTCTTCATTGAAAGCACGACACTCAAAGTCCACTTTTCTTCTTTTAAAAGCAGCCACAACGATGGATGAAAAAACAACAACACAGGATCTGAAAATAAAAAACACAGAGCGCTGTGAGAAAAGTATTGTACTGGTCCAAGAACGCACAAACCAAATTTATTGAAACGTACGTTTGCCACGATACTTACCTAAGAACGAGTTACGAATAAGAGATATGAGCTTGCTGAAGCGGTTAACCCTCGGCTGCTGAATTTACAAGACGAGTCGATGGGACGAGGGTTAAGTCTGTTCTTGTTTTCGAAATCCTAATGCTCTCATAGATACATGCCTCGATATGAATAAACGGACAGCAAGGACGAAAGAAGAATTTTCCTATTGGTTAAATATGTGCGTAACAGCCTTGTTTCTTTTATCATAACGTCTTGTGTTTGCGAGCTTGAAGCGACAATCGGTGTGATTTATTTTGTTATGACAGTCGGACATTTGATGAAATGCCACATTTTATTTCCAAGCGGCTAGCTGCTAGCGGGCCAGACAAAATTACCTCGAGAGCCGTAGTTTGGTGACCCTTGGTATAGCTTGTTGACCAAACACATTAGTAGGTAAGGATGTTAGTGACAGAACAAGTTTAACTGTACAGCGTATTAACCAGACACAGTAGAATGTAAGGATAATGGTACAGCTGCGTGAATAGACACAACATCATATAAGAATGTTGTACAGTAAGAACAATTTTGTACAACTGAAGTAGATGTCAGTTGTTTTGAAAGTTCTTTTTGTTTATAAAAAAGATTAAAGATAAGTAAGAGGCCTTTTTTTGTTCTTTAAAATCTATAGCTTGCTGTAGTTGTAATGACTAACACATCTATAAAAAGTATTTATTTCGTATAACATTGAGTATTATTTCAAATATAGCAGTGGCAGTGTTTTTTAGTGTAAGATACCAGCTTTATTAACATTCACAATATTTACACATATGGTTTACTGTTGTTCTAGAAGTCTTTCATGTAAGCTCATCATATGACATGTGATGATTAGAGATATTCAAGACCTCTGTTTTGTTTTTCTGCAATTTTTTTTTAATTTTCTGTCAACATAAATTTATGAAATGCAATCCCATTGTTGCTTGGCTAGTCTGAGGTACGATGAAAGCAAGAATTTTAAGTGTGTTACGTTAATGCTGTTTTATTATTTGATGTATTGTAATCTGTTACAGCTGTCATGAACTTGCAGATCAAATTCCGATGTTCTATCTGGCATATTCACAAATCCACTACTTAATGCCATCATGTGTCTAACCTCTTGTTGGTTCTTTGACATCAGTAACCAGGTCCTCACTACTTTACTCCAGGTGATTTAATATTGTTGGTTCTGTTTCTCGATTTGCATTTCAATTGCTTTTTATGACAAGTTGGCTCAATATTAGCAGCAAGGTTTCTTTGCGAATCAATTGAAAACCAAACTAATACAGTAATGTACTGGAAACTTTTCTACAATGATATTTAAAACTAGATGTGTTTAAAACTGACAAGCTATAAACGAAAGCAATCAGAAGTTTTGTTTATCAGTAGAACTTGACTGTAGAATAACATTGGTAATTAAACAACAATGTTGAACCAGGCGTTAGAAGATGTTTGATATAGACGAGTTACACGGATTGTATACAAAGTTATAAATACCAAAGAAAATAAACCTAGTTTACCTTATTTTATGCACGTGTTATTAATATTTGAAATGATTTTGATTTATTTTAAATAGGTAGCTTAAAACACAAAGTATCAGCCTTTAATAAAATATAAAAACTGTGTTTATTTGATTGTTATGAAAGCTATAAATGGATAGTCGTGTTTAATACCTCACGAGTATCGAAACCTGGTTTTCAGTGTCATGAAACTGAACACTTACTACTGATCCACCAGTAATGGGTGTGAAAGATGTCTTGTTTGTTTTTTCAAAGACAGTGGTTAAAATGATGTTCAACATAAAGCAGTGATTAGATAATTATCCATTAAATAACGTGTCTTAAAACATCGATAAATGAAGGTTTAATATCTCCTAATTAATGATATTTACGGTGTTTTAAGTTTGTTTTGTTTTTGACTCAACACAATAAATGCATATTTGTGTATGTTTTCAATCTATATTTATAATGACAAAATTCATGTTTGTTTGCACTCTTAACTTCTCAAAGTAGCCTACTGAGCCAATGCCAACCAAAATTTGTATGTCAACATTATGATATGACGGATTAGAACACTCTATTGGTTGTTTTCTTTCCTTAGTTTATTTCTTTCTTGTTTTTATTTATTCTGATAATGTAGTTTGTCATAAAGATTATTTTATAGGAACATTTATGTATATATACATGTGTTTATATTGCAGAGCCTAAAGCTGATATAACAGCCGTTTGGATATTATTTTACTTCCATAAAAGATAAGGTAATTAATTCGCCTTGCTCTAAGTAATAAAGTGACCCACAGTAGTTCAGGTGACGATGTGTAGAACTGGTGTTTTGTGGTATTCATTCTGTTATCTCTCAAACTAGTTGTACTTAATACATTGGAGACGTGTTTAGCAAGATATGGAATAGGGTGACGATGTGTATAACTGGAGTTTTGTGGTATTCATTCTGTTATCGCTCAAACTAGTTGTACTTAATACATTGGAGACGTGTTTGGCAAGAGATGGAATAGGGTGAAAACACATCTCTCAACACTTTTATCACTCCACTTTCAGTTTCTTTCAAATGTAAAATGAATTTCAAAGACTGTCCAGTACATTCCAAATTACAGACAGAATCAATCACCTTCACTTGTACAAACTGACAGAACTGGTCTGTGTTGGCAAGCTATTTGTCTTGCATGTGATTATATCACTAACTTATCAAATCTCTCCAGTTCTACCTTTCATGTAAAGGCCAATTTAAATCAGAGTGCATTACTTATTTATTTGCTTTGCTAGATGTAAACATCTCTGACTTGTACACAATGACACCCTTAAACCCTAAGATCCCAAACACCTCAACTTTCCAAATCACAATGGCATTGGTGACATGAGTGTACTGGTATTATGACATGATCCCCACAAAAAAGTATCATTGCAAAATCCAAAAAACATAAACTTATATTTAACTAAATTTTTGCACCACATGGAAGTAATAAATGTTTTTTAAAGTGATTATTATCTTCCTTGTATTTCACTCCTGTTACCATGACATCATATACATGTATTCCCTGATGAATATTCTTTTTATTAAAAAATCCGTTTTCAACTTATGGAAAAATGTTATTTACAGAGTTGTGAGAGCATCATACAGTTTTTTATATTTTTTTTTCGTTTGTGTATGTTATAAATGAAACTAGTGATAAACTGTCAATGACATATATAATAGTTCTTATTTTCTTTATACAAAGAGACAAAGAAAGATAAAAGCTGTTGCACATCAATTGAAAGCACAAAAGATGTTTGTTCTGAGATTTTTTTTTCAAATAATTTATGAACAAACTTATATAAATTAGTGACAGGTTATGATAACTCTGGAATTAGTGTATCCAGTGTAGTTAAACTGAATGAACAATTATCAGTGTTCGATTTTACTTCTTACAGTAGAGTTACCCTGGATGTAATAATGTCTCCATTAATAAATAATATGAAACTGAAAAGTCCCCTTATTGATATAATGCTAATCATAGTACAATATATATGCACCACTTACATATTAGATTTGTTTCTTTTTATATAACTTCTGTTTGTGTATGTATGTGGTTTATTAAGAAATTCCAACTTTTAGTAACATGTGCACTGTTGTAACAAGGAAAATATATAGAGGATAATGTAATTTAAAATAATGTCTTCATCACTAATTGATTCATTGTTGTTGTGATATAATGCAGTTTGCAACTTAATTATTCATATATGTTTATGTGAAATTTAGTAGTACAGTGACATTTAAAAAAATAATTTATATGATCCACGTGAATTAACATGCAAAGTCCATCCAATTTATAAGATTTAAATTGGAAAACGTTTTGCAAAGTATACTGATGTTTTTTTTAAACTATTGTCATACAACAATTGCTTCCACAAATTCTAAATAAACTTTATCATGAACCTAATTTTGTTGGTGAACAATGAAATATTAGATATAACTGCATGTGTGTGAAAGTCAGCACCTGTGTGTGTAATCTTATAGAAGAAAGTACATTTGTTTTTATTCATGACATTTACTTTTCTCATAACGTTTTCAAATACATTTGGGAACGCAAACTCATCCACATAAGAAAAAGCCTCCAATTAAGACAAATAATATTTATGTTTTAAAATTTCTCAGATAATCTTTTCAGGTAAAATTAAGAGCATGGTCATTTCTACACATAACCAGAAAAAAATTGTTTCCATAAAACTAAAATGCAGAGATTATACAATTAATCTGAGAGTTACCAATGGGGTTCATCAAATCCATTAGTTGCAAAAAGTTGGGTACACTATAAACCAAACATCTGAGTAAACTGAGGGTTCAGTACATTATAAACAAAAATTTAGAGTATAAAGAGGGTTGAGTACACTTTACTAAGATAATTCTGAATAATTACTTCAAGAAATGTTGCAATAACCATAGCAGATATAAATAGCAGTTGAAAGGCATGTAAGTGAAGGACATTTATAACTTGTTTGGCGTCATAGGAACAATAATGCTACCAAAATATGGTCACATTTAGAAAGATTATTTAACACCCCTTTTCTACACAAAATTTTGACATTGTAAAACAAAGGAATACATGTACAGATCAACTTGGAACGTCAAAACCATCCAAAAAGAGACCTGAAAAAGTCATACCCCTCACCCATGGTACAGAACGTGCAGTATCTTGCAACAGATGAGAAAACATCAACATGGATGTCAGTCAGTAACAAAATGCATCTTCATCATCATGTAACATAATAAAGAGTATGCCCATCTCAAAAATGCCAGAAGTCACATTTGAAAAGGTACCACTATTTTATTTTATTACAAACAACCTCAATTATAACCTGTTGCGAAACTCAACGGTAATATCAATGACACTTAATACTAATAATTAACACCAGAAAACACTTAATATTAATCAATAATTAGACATAACACTACACAACAGTAATTAATAATGACTAAATTATACTCATTAAATCAAAATGTTCGTGTAAAACGACGCCATGGATCCACTGAAAATGAAGAATCAAGTTTGCCAAATCTGAATAATGAATATACTCGTATAGTTCAGAGTTGTTAGCCAAAATTAATGTGTAATCTGAGGTTTGCGTATTCGAATTCCCGTGACACCATACATGCTCGCCCTTTCAGCCATGGGGAAATTATAATGTGATGGTCGATCCCATTATCCATTGGTAAAAGAGTTGCCCAAGAGATGGCAGTGGGTGGTGATGACTAGCTGTCTTCCCTCTCGTCTTACACTGCTAAATTAGGGACGGCTAGCACAGATAGCCCTCGAGTAGCTTTGTGCGAAATTCCAAAAACCAAACCAAACCATTTTCAGCAAACATTCTCGTGAAGAGATTCTTTTGAGATTCAAAAACACCCTTTCATGGATTCAAATTTCTCAGAACGGAACTTTCCTGAAAAGTTCAAATATGTTGACAGATGTTTTGTTTCATAGTGACGTCGAAGAGTGTACTCTTTCAAAACGGCAACACTTTTGGTGGATATCACACAAGTAGCTTTCTGGTTTTTTGTTTCCACAAAGTACTTTTCTCCCCATTCTTCATTGAAAGCACGACACTCAAAGTCCACTTTTCTTCTTTTAAAAGCAGCCACAACGATGGATGAAAAAACAACAACACAGGATCTGAAAATAAAAAAACACAGAGCGCTGTGAGAAAAGTATTGTACTGGTCCAAGAACGCACAAACCAAATTTATTGAAACGTACGTTTGCCACGATACTTACCTAAGAACGAGTTACGAATAAGAGATATGAGCTTGCTGAAGCGGTTAACCCTCGGCTGCTGAATTTACAAGACGAGTCGATGGGACGAGGGTTAAGTCTGTTCTTGTTTTCGAAATCCTAATGCTCTCATAGATACATGCCTCGATATGAATAAACGGACAGCAAGGACGAAAGAAGAATTTTCCTATTGGTTAAATATGTGCGTAACAGCCTTGTTTCTTTTTATCATAACGTCTTGTGTTTGCGAGCTTGAAGCGACAATCGGTGTGATTTATTTTGTTATGACAGTCGGACATTTGATGAAATGCCACATTTTATTTCCAAGCGGCTAGCTGCTAGCGGGCCAGACAAAATTACCTCGAGAGCCGTAGTTTGGTGACCCTTGGTATAGCTTGTTGACCAAACACATTAGTAGGTAAGGATGTTAGTGACAGAACAAGTTTAACTGTACAGCGTATTAACCAGACACAGTAGAATGTAAGGATAATGGTACAGCTGCGTGAATAGACACAACATCATATAAGAATGTTGTACAGTAAGAACAATTTTGTACAACTGAAGTAGATGTCAGTTGTTTTTGAAAGTTCTTTTTTGTTTATAAAAAAGATTAAAGATAAGTAAGAGGCCTTTTTTTTGTTCTTTAAAATCTATAGCTTGCTGTAGTTGTAATGACTAACACATCTATAAAAAGTATTTATTTCGTATAACATTGAGTATTATTTCAAATATAGCAGTGGCAGTGTTTTTTAGTGTAAGATACCAGCTTTATTAACATTCACAATATTTACACATATGGTTTACTGTTGTTCTAGAAGTCTTTCATGTAAGCTCATCATATGACATGTGATGATTAGAGATATTCAAGACCTCTGTTTTGTTTTTCTGCAATTTTTTTTTTTAATTTTCTGTCAACATAAATTTATGAAATGCAATCCCATTGTTGCTTGGCTAGTCTGAGGTACGATGAAAGCAAGAATTTTAAGTGTGTTACGTTAATGCTGTTTTATTATTTGATGTATTGTAATCTGTTACAGCTGTCATGAACTTGCAGATCAAATTCCGATGTTCTATCTGGCATATTCACAAATCCACTACTTAATGCCATCATGTGTCTAACCTCTTGTTGGTTCTTTGACATCAGTAACCAGGTCCTCACTACTTTACTCCAGGTGATTTAATATTGTTGGTTCTGTTTCTCGATTTGCATTTCAATTGCTTTTTATGACAAGTTGGCTCAATATTAGCAGCAAGGTTTCTTTGCGAATCAATTGAAAACCAAACTAATACAGTAATGTACTGGAAACTTTTCTACAATGATATTTAAAACTAGATGTGTTTAAAACTGACAAGCTATAAACGAAAGCAATCAGAAGTTTTGTTTATCAGTAGAACTTGACTGTAGAATAACATTGGTAATTAAACAACAATGTTGAACCAGGCGTTAGAAGATGTTTGATATAGACGAGTTACACGGATTGTATACAAAGTTATAAATACCAAAGAAAATAAACCTAGTTTACCTTATTTTATGCACGTGTTATTAATATTTGAAATGATTTTGATTTATTTTAAATAGGTAGCTTAAAACACAAAGTATCAGCCTTTAATAAAATATAAAAACTGTGTTTATTTGATTGTTATGAAAGCTATAAATGGATAGTCGTGTTTAATACCTCACGAGTATCGAAACCTGGTTTTCAGTGTCATGAAACTGAACACTTACTACTGATCCACCAGTAATGGGTGTGAAAGATGTCTTGTTTGTTTTTTCAAAGACAGTGGTTAAAATGATGTTCAACATAAAGCAGTGATTAGATAATTATCCATTAAATAACGTGTCTTAAAACATCGATAAATGAAGGTTTAATATCTCCTAATTAATGATATTTACGGTGTTTTAAGTTTGTTTTTGTTTTGACTCAACACAATAAATGCATATTTGTGTATGTTTTCAATCTATATTTATAATGACAAAATTCATGTTTGTTTGCACTCTTAACTTCTCAAAGTAGCCTACTGAGCCAATGCCAACCAAAATTTGTATGTCAACATTATGATATGACGGATTAGAACACTCTATTGGTTGTTTTCTTTCCTTAGTTTATTTCTTTCTTGTTTTTATTTATTCTGATAATGTAGTTTGTCATAAAGATTATTTTATAGGAACATTTATGTATATATACATGTGTTTATATTGCAGAGCCTAAAGCTGATATAACAGCCGTTTGGATATTATTTTACTTCCATAAAAGATAAGGTAATTAATTCGCCTTGCTCTAAGTAATAAAGTGACCCACAGTAGTTCAGGTGACGATGTGTAGAACTGGTGTTTTGTGGTATTCATTCTGTTATCTCTCAAACTAGTTGTACTTAATACATTGGAGACGTGTTTAGCAAGATATGGAATAGGGTGACGATGTGTATAACTGGAGTTTTGTGGTATTCATTCTGTTATCGCTCAAACTAGTTGTACTTAATACATTGGAGACGTGTTTGGCAAGAGATGGAATAGGGTGAAAACACATCTCTCAACACTTTTATCACTCCACTTTCAGTTTCTTTCAAATGTAAAATGAATTTCAAAGACTGTCCAGTACATTCCAAATTACAGACAGAATCAATCACCTTCACTTGTACAAACTGACAGAACTGGTCTGTGTTGGCAAGCTATTTGTCTTGCATGTGATTATATCACTAACTTATCAAATCTCTCCAGTTCTACCTTTCATGTAAAAGGCCAATTTAAATCAGAGTGCATTATTTATTTATTTGCTTTGCTAGATGTAAACATCTCTGACTTGTACACAATGACACCCTTAAACCCTAAGATCCCAAACACCTCAACTTTCCAAATCACAATGGCATTGGTGACATGAGTGTACTGGTATTATGACATGATCCCCACAAAAAAGTATCATTGCAAAATCCAAAAACATAAACTTATATTTAACTAAATTTTTGCACCACATGGAAGTAATAAATGTTTTTTAAAGTGATTATTATCTTCCTTGTATTTCACTCCTGTTACCATGACATCATATACATGTATTCCCTGATGAATATTCTTTTTATTAAAAAATCCGTTTTCAACTTATGGAAAAATGTTATTTACAGAGTTGTGAGAGCATCATACAGTTTTTTATATTTTTTTTTCGTTTGTGTATGTTATAAATGAAACTAGTGATAAACTGTCAATGACATATATAATAGTTCTTATTTTCTTTATACAAAGAGACAAAGAAAGATAAAAGCTGTTGCACATCAATTGAAAGCACAAAAGATGTTTGTTCTGAGATTTTTTTTTCAAATAATTTATGAACAAACTTATATAAATTAGTGACAGGTTATGATAACTCTGGAATTAGTGTATCCAGTGTAGTTAAACTGAATGAACAATTATCAGTGTTCGATTTTACTTCTTACAGTAGAGTTACCCTGGATGTAATAATGTCTCCATTAATAAATAATATGAAACTGAAAAGTCCCCTTATTGATATAATGCTAATCATAGTACAATATATATGCACCACTTACATATTAGATTTGTTTCTTTTTATATAACTTCTGTTTGTGTATGTATGTGGTTTATTAAGAAATTCCAACTTTTAGTAACATGTGCACTGTTGTAACAAGGAAAATATATAGAGGATAATGTAATTTAAAATAATGTCTTCATCACTAATTGATTCATTGTTGTTGTGATATAATGCAGTTTGCAACTTAATTATTCATATATGTTTATGTGAAATTTAGTAGTACAGTGACATTTAAAAAAATAATTTATATGATCCACGTGAATTAACATGCAAAGTCCATCCAATTTATAAGATTTAAATTGGAAAACGTTTTGCAAAGTATACTGATGTTTTTTTTAAACTATTGTCATACAACAATTGCTTCCACAAATTCTAAATAAACTTTATCATGAACCTAATTTTGTTGGTGAACAATGAAATATTAGATATAACTGCATGTGTGTGAAAGTCAGCACCTGTGTGTGTAATCTTATAGAAGAAAGTACATTTGTTTTTATTCATGACATTTACTTTTCTCATAACGTTTTCAAATACATTTGGGAACGCAAACTCATCCACATAAGAAAAAGCCTCCAATTAAGACAAATAATATTTATGTTTTAAAATTTCTCAGATAATCTTTTCAGGTAAAATTAAGAGCATGGTCATTTCTACACATAACCAGAAAAAAATTGTTTCCATAAAACTAAAATGCAGAGATTATACAATTAATCTGAGAGTTACCAATGGGGTTCATCAAATCCATTAGTTGCAAAAAGTTGGGTACACTATAAACCAAACATCTGAGTAAACTGAGGGTTCAGTACATTATAAACAAAAATTTAGAGTATAAAGAGGGTTGAGTACACTTTACTAAGATAATTCTGAATAATTACTTCAAGAAATGTTGCAATAACCATAGCAGATATAAATAGCAGTTGAAAGGCATGTAAGTGAAGGACATTTATAACTTGTTTGGCGTCATAGGAACAATAATGCTACCAAAATATGGTCACATTTAGAAAGATTATTTAACACCCCTTTTCTACACAAAATTTTGACATTGTAAAACAAAGGAATACATGTACAGATCAACTTGGAACGTCAAAACCATCCAAAAAGAGACCTGAAAAAGTCATACCCCTCACCCATGGTACAGAACGTGCAGTATCTTGCAACAGATGAGAAAACATCAACATGGATGTCAGTCAGTAACAAAATGCATCTTCATCATCATGTAACATAATAAAGAGTATGCCCATCTCAAAAATGCCAGAAGTCACATTTGAAAAGGTACCACTATTTTATTTTATTACAAACAACCTCAATTATAACCTGTTGCGAAACTCAACGGTAATATCAATGACACTTAATACTAATAATTAACACCAGAAAACACTTAATATTAATCAATAATTAGACATAACACTACACAACAGTAATTAATAATGACTAAATTATACTCATTAAATCAAAATGTTCGTGTAAAACGACGCCATGGATCCACTGAAAATGAAGAATCAAGTTTGCCAAATCTGAATAATGAATATACTCGTATAGTTCAGAGTTGTTAGCCAAAATTAATGTGTAATCTGAGGTTTGCGTATTCGAATTCCCGTGACACCATACATGCTCGCCCTTTCAGCCATGGGGAAATTATAATGTGATGGTCGATCCCATTATCCATTGGTAAAAGAGTTGCCCAAGAGATGGCAGTGGGTGGTGATGACTAGCTGTCTTCCCTCTCGTCTTACACTGCTAAATTAGGGACGGCTAGCACAGATAGCCCTCGAGTAGCTTTGTGCGAAATTCCAAAAACCAAACCAAACCATTTTCAGCAAACATTCTCGTGAAGAGATTCTTTTGAGATTCAAAAACACCCTTTCATGGATTCAAATTTCTCAGAACGGAACTTTCCTGAAAAGTTCAAATATGTTGACAGATGTTTTGTTTCATAGTGACGTCGAAGAGTGTACTCTTTCAAAACGGCAACACTTTTGGTGGATATCACACAAGTAGCTTTCTGGTTTTGTTTCCACAAAGTACTTTTCTCCCCATTCTTCATTGAAAGCACGACACTCAAAGTCCACTTTTCTTCTTTTAAAAGCAGCCACAACGATGGATGAAAAAACAACAACACAGGATCTGAAAATAAAAAAACACAGAGCGCTGTGAGAAAAGTATTGTACTGGTCCAAGAACGCACAAACCAAATTTATTGAAACGTACGTTTGCCACGATACTTACCTAAGAACGAGTTACGAATAAGAGATATGAGCTTGCTGAAGCGGTTAACCCTCGGCTGCTGAATTTACAAGACGAGTCGATGGGACGAGGGTTAAGTCTGTTCTTGTTTTCGAAATCCTAATGCTCTCATAGATACATGCCTCGATATGAATAAACGGACAGCAAGGACGAAAGAAGAATTTTCCTATTGGTTAAATATGTGCGTAACAGCCTTGTTTCTTTTTATCATAACGTCTTGTGTTTGCGAGCTTGAAGCGACAATCGGTGTGATTTATTTTGTTATGACAGTCGGACATTTGATGAAATGCCACATTTTATTTCCAAGCGGCTAGCTGCTAGCGGGCCAGACAAAATTACCTCGAGAGCCGTAGTTTGGTGACCCTTGGTATAGCTTGTTGACCAAACACATTAGTAGGTAAGGATGTTAGTGACAGAACAAGTTTAACTGTACAGCGTATTAACCAGACACAGTAGAATGTAAGGATAATGGTACAGCTGCGTGAATAGACACAACATCATATAAGAATGTTGTACAGTAAGAACAATTTTGTACAACTGAAGTAGATGTCAGTTGTTTTGAAAGTTCTTTTGTTTATAAAAAAGATTAAAGATAAGTAAGAGGCCTTTTTTTGTTCTTTAAAATCTATAGCTTGCTGTAGTTGTAATGACTAACACATCTATAAAAAGTATTTATTTCGTATAACATTGAGTATTATTTCAAATATAGCAGTGGCAGTGTTTTTTAGTGTAAGATACCAGCTTTATTAACATTCACAATATTTACACATATGGTTTACTGTTGTTCTAGAAGTCTTTCATGTAAGCTCATCATATGACATGTGATGATTAGAGATATTCAAGACCTCTGTTTTGTTTTTCTGCAATTTTTTTTTTTAATTTTCTGTCAACATAAATTTATGAAATGCAATCCCATTGTTGCTTGGCTAGTCTGAGGTACGATGAAAGCAAGAATTTTAAGTGTGTTACGTTAATGCTGTTTTATTATTTGATGTATTGTAATCTGTTACAGCTGTCATGAACTTGCAGATCAAATTCCGATGTTCTATCTGGCATATTCACAAATCCACTACTTAATGCCATCATGTGTCTAACCTCTTGTTGGTTCTTTGACATCAGTAACCAGGTCCTCACTACTTTACTCCAGGTGATTTAATATTGTTGGTTCTGTTTCTCGATTTGCATTTCAATTGCTTTTTATGACAAGTTGGCTCAATATTAGCAGCAAGGTTTCTTTGCGAATCAATTGAAAACCAAACTAATACAGTAATGTACTGGAAACTTTTCTACAATGATATTTAAAACTAGATGTGTTTAAAACTGACAAGCTATAAACGAAAGCAATCAGAAGTTTTGTTTATCAGTAGAACTTGACTGTAGAATAACATTGGTAATTAAACAACAATGTTGAACCAGGCGTTAGAAGATGTTTGATATAGACGAGTTACACGGATTGTATACAAAGTTATAAATACCAAAGAAAATAAACCTAGTTTACCTTATTTTATGCACGTGTTATTAATATTTGAAATGATTTTGATTTATTTTAAATAGGTAGCTTAAAACACAAAGTATCAGCCTTTAATAAAATATAAAAACTGTGTTTATTTGATTGTTATGAAAGCTATAAATGGATAGTCGTGTTTAATACCTCACGAGTATCGAAACCTGGTTTTCAGTGTCATGAAACTGAACACTTACTACTGATCCACCAGTAATGGGTGTGAAAGATGTCTTGTTTGTTTTTTCAAAGACAGTGGTTAAAATGATGTTCAACATAAAGCAGTGATTAGATAATTATCCATTAAATAACGTGTCTTAAAACATCGATAAATGAAGGTTTAATATCTCCTAATTAATGATATTTACGGTGTTTTAAGTTTGTTTTGTTTTTGACTCAACACAATAAATGCATATTTGTGTATGTTTTCAATCTATATTTATAATGACAAAATTCATGTTTGTTTGCACTCTTAACTTCTCAAAGTAGCCTACTGAGCCAATGCCAACCAAAATTTGTATGTCAACATTATGATATGACGGATTAGAACACTCTATTGGTTGTTTTCTTTCCTTAGTTTATTTCTTTCTTGTTTTTATTTATTCTGATAATGTAGTTTGTCATAAAGATTATTTTATAGGAACATTTATGTATATATACATGTGTTTATATTGCAGAGCCTAAAGCTGATATAACAGCCGTTTGGATATTATTTTACTTCCATAAAAGATAAGGTAATTAATTCGCCTTGCTCTAAGTAATAAAGTGACCCACAGTAGTTCAGGTGACGATGTGTAGAACTGGTGTTTTGTGGTATTCATTCTGTTATCTCTCAAACTAGTTGTACTTAATACATTGGAGACGTGTTTAGCAAGATATGGAATAGGGTGACGATGTGTATAACTGGAGTTTTGTGGTATTCATTCTGTTATCGCTCAAACTAGTTGTACTTAATACATTGGAGACGTGTTTGGCAAGAGATGGAATAGGGTGAAAACACATCTCTCAACACTTTTATCACTCCACTTTCAGTTTCTTTCAAATGTAAAATGAATTTCAAAGACTGTCCAGTACATTCCAAATTACAGACAGAATCAATCACCTTCACTTGTACAAACTGACAGAACTGGTCTGTGTTGGCAAGCTATTTGTCTTGCATGTGATTATATCACTAACTTATCAAATCTCTCCAGTTCTACCTTTCATGTAAAAGGCCAATTTAAATCAGAGTGCATTACTTATTTATTTGCTTTGCTAGATGTAAACATCTCTGACTTGTACACAATGACACCCTTAAACCCTAAGATCCCAAACACCTCAACTTTCCAAATCACAATGGCATTGGTGACATGAGTGTACTGGTATTATGACATGATCCCCACAAAAAAAGTATCATTGCAAAATCCAAAAACATAAACTTATATTTAACTAAATTTTTGCACCACATGGAAGTAATAAATGTTTTTTAAAGTGATTATTATCTTCCTTGTATTTCACTCCTGTTACCATGACATCATATACATGTATTCCCTGATGAATATTCTTTTTATTAAAAAATCCGTTTTCAACTTATGGAAAAATGTTATTTACAGAGTTGTGAGAGCATCATACAGTTTTTTATATTTTTTTTTTCGTTTGTGTATGTTATAAATGAAACTAGTGATAAACTGTCAATGACATATATAATAGTTCTTATTTTCTTTATACAAAGAGACAAAGAAAGATAAAAGCTGTTGCACATCAATTGAAAGCACAAAAGATGTTTGTTCTGAGATTTTTTTTCAAATAATTTATGAACAAACTTATATAAATTAGTGACAGGTTATGATAACTCTGGAATTAGTGTATCCAGTGTAGTTAAACTGAATGAACAATTATCAGTGTTCGATTTTACTTCTTACAGTAGAGTTACCCTGGATGTAATAATGTCTCCATTAATAAATAATATGAAACTGAAAAGTCCCCTTATTGATATAATGCTAATCATAGTACAATATATATGCACCACTTACATATTAGATTTGTTTCTTTTTTATATAACTTCTGTTTGTGTATGTATGTGGTTTATTAAGAAATTCCAACTTTTAGTAACATGTGCACTGTTGTAACAAGGAAAATATATAGAGGATAATGTAATTTAAAATAATGTCTTCATCACTAATTGATTCATTGTTGTTGTGATATAATGCAGTTTGCAACTTAATTATTCATATATGTTTATGTGAAATTTAGTAGTACAGTGACATTTAAAAAAATAATTTATATGATCCACGTGAATTAACATGCAAAGTCCATCCAATTTATAAGATTTAAATTGGAAAACGTTTTGCAAAGTATACTGATGTTTTTTTTAAACTATTGTCATACAACAATTGCTTCCACAAATTCTAAATAAACTTTATCATGAACCTAATTTTGTTGGTGAACAATGAAATATTAGATATAACTGCATGTGTGTGAAAGTCAGCACCTGTGTGTGTAATCTTATAGAAGAAAGTACATTTGTTTTTATTCATGACATTTACTTTTCTCATAACGTTTTCAAATACATTTGGGAACGCAAACTCATCCACATAAGAAAAAGCCTCCAATTAAGACAAATAATATTTATGTTTTAAAATTTCTCAGATAATCTTTTCAGGTAAAATTAAGAGCATGGTCATTTCTACACATAACCAGAAAAAAATTGTTTCCATAAAACTAAAATGCAGAGATTATACAATTAATCTGAGAGTTACCAATGGGGTTCATCAAATCCATTAGTTGCAAAAAGTTGGGTACACTATAAACCAAACATCTGAGTAAACTGAGGGTTCAGTACATTATAAACAAAAATTTAGAGTATAAAGAGGGTTGAGTACACTTTACTAAGATAATTCTGAATAATTACTTCAAGAAATGTTGCAATAACCATAGCAGATATAAATAGCAGTTGAAAGGCATGTAAGTGAAGGACATTTATAACTTGTTTGGCGTCATAGGAACAATAATGCTACCAAAATATGGTCACATTTAGAAAGATTATTTAACACCCCTTTTCTACACAAAATTTTGACATTGTAAAACAAAGGAATACATGTACAGATCAACTTGGAACGTCAAAACCATCCAAAAAAGAGACCTGAAAAAAGTCATACCCCTCACCCATGGTACAGAACGTGCAGTATCTTGCAACAGATGAGAAAACATCAACATGGATGTCAGTCAGTAACAAAATGCATCTTCATCATCATGTAACATAATAAAGAGTATGCCCATCTCAAAAAATGCCAGAAGTCACATTTGAAAAGGTACCACTATTTTATTTTATTACAAACAACCTCAATTATAACCTGTTGCGAAACTCAACGGTAATATCAATGACACTTAATACTAATAATTAACACCAGAAAACACTTAATATTAATCAATAATTAGACATAACACTACACAACAGTAATTAATAATGACTAAATTATACTCATTAAATCAAAATGTTCGTGTAAAACGACGCCATGGATCCACTGAAAATGAAGAATCAAGTTTGCCAAATCTGAATAATGAATATACTCGTATAGTTCAGAGTTGTTAGCCAAAATTAATGTGTAATCTGAGGTTTGCGTATTCGAATTCCCGTGACACCATACATGCTCGCCCTTTCAGCCATGGGGAAATTATAATGTGATGGTCGATCCCATTATCCATTGGTAAAAGAGTTGCCCAAGAGATGGCAGTGGGTGGTGATGACTAGCTGTCTTCCCTCTCGTCTTACACTGCTAAATTAGGGACGGCTAGCACAGATAGCCCTCGAGTAGCTTTGTGCGAAATTCCAAAAACCAAACCAAACCATTTTCAGCAAACATTCTCGTGAAGAGATTCTTTTGAGATTCAAAAACACCCTTTCATGGATTCAAATTTCTCAGAACGGAACTTTCCTGAAAAGTTCAAATATGTTGACAGATGTTTTGTTTCATAGTGACGTCGAAGAGTGTACTCTTTCAAAACGGCAACACTTTTGGTGGATATCACACAAGTAGCTTTCTGGTTTTTGTTTCCACAAAGTACTTTTCTCCCCATTCTTCATTGAAAGCACGACACTCAAAGTCCACTTTTCTTCTTTTAAAAGCAGCCACAACGATGGATGAAAAAAACAACAACACAGGATCTGAAAATAAAAAACACAGAGCGCTGTGAGAAAAGTATTGTACTGGTCCAAGAACGCACAAACCAAATTTATTGAAACGTACGTTTGCCACGATACTTACCTAAGAACGAGTTACGAATAAGAGATATGAGCTTGCTGAAGCGGTTAACCCTCGGCTGCTGAATTTACAAGACGAGTCGATGGGACGAGGGTTAAGTCTGTTCTTGTTTTCGAAATCCTAATGCTCTCATAGATACATGCCTCGATATGAATAAACGGACAGCAAGGACGAAAGAAGAATTTTCCTATTGGTTAAATATGTGCGTAACAGCCTTGTTTCTTTTTATCATAACGTCTTGTGTTTGCGAGCTTGAAGCGACAATCGGTGTGATTTATTTTGTTATGACAGTCGGACATTTGATGAAATGCCACATTTTATTTCCAAGCGGCTAGCTGCTAGCGGGCCAGACAAAATTACCTCGAGAGCCGTAGTTTGGTGACCCTTGGTATAGCTTGTTGACCAAACACATTAGTAGGTAAGGATGTTAGTGACAGAACAAGTTTAACTGTACAGCGTATTAACCAGACACAGTAGAATGTAAGGATAATGGTACAGCTGCGTGAATAGACACAACATCATATAAGAATGTTGTACAGTAAGAACAATTTTGTACAACTGAAGTAGATGTCAGTTGTTTTTGAAAGTTCTTTTTTGTTTATAAAAAAGATTAAAGATAAGTAAGAGGCCTTTTTTTTTGTTCTTTAAAATCTATAGCTTGCTGTAGTTGTAATGACTAACACATCTATAAAAAGTATTTATTTCGTATAACATTGAGTATTATTTCAAATATAGCAGTGGCAGTGTTTTTTAGTGTAAGATACCAGCTTTATTAACATTCACAATATTTACACATATGGTTTACTGTTGTTCTAGAAGTCTTTCATGTAAGCTCATCATATGACATGTGATGATTAGAGATATTCAAGACCTCTGTTTTGTTTTTCTGCAATTTTTTTTTTTAATTTTCTGTCAACATAAATTTATGAAATGCAATCCCATTGTTGCTTGGCTAGTCTGAGGTACGATGAAAGCAAGAATTTTAAGTGTGTTACGTTAATGCTGTTTTATTATTTGATGTATTGTAATCTGTTACAGCTGTCATGAACTTGCAGATCAAATTCCGATGTTCTATCTGGCATATTCACAAATCCACTACTTAATGCCATCATGTGTCTAACCTCTTGTTGGTTCTTTGACATCAGTAACCAGGTCCTCACTACTTTACTCCAGGTGATTTAATATTGTTGGTTCTGTTTCTCGATTTGCATTTCAATTGCTTTTTATGACAAGTTGGCTCAATATTAGCAGCAAGGTTTCTTTGCGAATCAATTGAAAACCAAACTAATACAGTAATGTACTGGAAACTTTTCTACAATGATATTTAAAACTAGATGTGTTTAAAACTGACAAGCTATAAACGAAAGCAATCAGAAGTTTTGTTTATCAGTAGAACTTGACTGTAGAATAACATTGGTAATTAAACAACAATGTTGAACCAGGCGTTAGAAGATGTTTGATATAGACGAGTTACACGGATTGTATACAAAGTTATAAATACCAAAGAAAATAAACCTAGTTTACCTTATTTTATGCACGTGTTATTAATATTTGAAATGATTTTGATTTATTTTAAATAGGTAGCTTAAAACACAAAGTATCAGCCTTTAATAAAATATAAAAACTGTGTTTATTTGATTGTTATGAAAGCTATAAATGGATAGTCGTGTTTAATACCTCACGAGTATCGAAACCTGGTTTTCAGTGTCATGAAACTGAACACTTACTACTGATCCACCAGTAATGGGTGTGAAAGATGTCTTGTTTGTTTTTTCACAGACAGTGGTTAAAATGATGTTCAACATAAAGCAGTGATTAGATAATTATCCATTAAATAACGTGTCTTAAAACATCGATAAATGAAGGTTTAATATCTCCTAATTAATGATATTTACGGTGTTTTAAGTTTGTTTTGTTTTTGACTCAACACAATAAATGCATATTTGTGTATGTTTTCAATCTATATTTATAATGACAAAATTCATGTTTGTTTGCACTCTTAACTTCTCAAAGTAGCCTACTGAGCCAATGCCAACCAAAATTTGTATGTCAACATTATGATATGACGGATTAGAACACTCTATTGGTTGTTTTCTTTCCTTAGTTTATTTCTTTCTTGTTTTTATTTATTCTGATAATGTAGTTTGTCATAAAGATTATTTTATAGGAACATTTATGTATATATACATGTGTTTATATTGCAGAGCCTAAAGCTGATATAACAGCCGTTTGGATATTATTTTACTTCCATAAAGATAAGGTAATTAATTCGCCTTGCTCTAAGTAATAAAGTGACCCACAGTAGTTCAGGTGACGATGTGTAGAACTGGTGTTTTGTGGTATTCATTCTGTTATCTCTCAAACTAGTTGTACTTAATACATTGGAGACGTGTTTAGCAAGATATGGAATAGGGTGACGATGTCTATAACTGGAGTTTTGTGGTATTCATTCTGTTATCGCTCAAACTAGTTGTACTTAATACATTGGAGACGTGTTTGGCAAGAGATGGAATAGGGTGGGCGATGTGGGCTACCTGCCTCCACTCTAGCCTGTCTCTTCACATTTGGCGCAGATAGTATTGATGTGGCTTTTTGAGAAATCCAACGAGTAAACGACAAGCAAGGTGGCATATTTTAAATGTGTTAATTACTTGAGTTTAGGTGAACAGAGTGTACCTCAACCACTTCTGACAACTTTCTTTTATATATTTTGTTACATTTGATTGTTTTGACTATCAGAAGTAGGTTCAGAAAGGATAGAAAAGGACCGTGTGATTTTTTTGTGTTTTAAGGGAATTATATATTTTGTTTTATATAATAAAAAAGTTCTAGGTTTTGTTTATTTGAAGTTAAGCACAAAGCTTAATAGGCTAATAATATAAGAGTATAATAGGGTATCCGTGCTCTGCCCACCACTTGTATCTAAACCCGGTTTCTGGCGTTGAAAATTCGCAGCCATATCTTTGTGCCACTAGGAGCCAAGAGAACTTTCAAGAGACACTATGGTTTTAATAGAAAATCCATACCTCGCACCAGAAACATATAAATGTTTGACTTTTTTTCTCTAAATATTATTTTGTTTCTTTGTTTGGAAATTCTCATAAAGTTACAAAAAGGATATCGGTACATAGTTGCCATTATTGTCGAACCAATAGACTCTAGGCTTACTTGTTTCTTTTGTTACTCTTTTAATACATCGATGGTCCCCGAAGCATTTTTGTAACAATTCTATTGAGCAAATGCACTTTTTCGTTTTAAGTACTCTGAAGATATTTTTTCATAAACCATAGCACAAATAAAACATTTTTATGTTAAAGTTAAACATAAATGCACGTTTCTTACAGATTAAACCCATTAATAAACCAGTGTGTGATTTACTTATGTTTTGCATGAATAACAAAGAAAGTATTGTTATACGTGTAAAATTTAGAATGTTGGCTTATTCTTGGACTTCTTAGTGCTAAACAATTGTCTAGCTGTGCTCTGTTACTTTATAAAAGTGAATTAATTCCATTATTCGGACAAAGGCTCAAACAAATATTTGGTAACAACGGAAGATTCTGCTGAACTGCTCTCTCTCTGGTGAATAGTCTAAAATTAGAAGCAAACCCTAGTTAAGTCTTAACTGGCCATTGACGAGGATATTTAACTATATGTAACGAAGGGTCCTTTTTATTTTAAGAGGAATTTCTTTCTGAGATATATTTTTTCAATATCCATCACATATTTTTAAACTTAACTAATCCATTATTTATTGAAATTTCAATATTAAATGTATTAAAATGCTTTTGTTTTTGCTATACACTTTCATCCAAACTGCTACGTTAGCGCCATCTCTTGCACCAAAATTAATATGAGCATATCTTAATCTTGAAAAAGATTTCCTTTACATTAAAATCTAAAGTTAATAGCAACAATATTTGATGGAATAAGGCACGCGTGAGCAATGTCAAAATTTCTACAAACGCGTGTGATTCTTATAAAAAGCTGAGAGACGAAAAACAGAATATTGTCGGTGATATACAATCAGTATTCTATAGGCCTAAGAAGCTTTTACGTCTTTCTTGATGATGAGAAACCCACTTGAAATAAAACATGTATCTCAAAACAACTGGTATTGGTATTAACACTTTTATTGATAAGTAGAGAATAATTTCTAGTAATCGGAAAACTACAGAATAGGATTAGGAACCTTAATTGTTTTCGAGAGTACCAACCGTTCAACTTCAGACGTTATTATTTCTACAGGGACATTAAATATCTTCGACGAAAGAAATGAATTATTAAGGGTATGAGACCAGTTAAAAAAGACGGCGTAAGATTAAGCGAGGTTAAACAGTATCAACTCAGAATAAACGTTTTCGGCGTGGACTTGGATCGTCGATAAAATATTATGTTTTAAACTAGATATACGACTCAGTATTGTCTTATAAGTTTGTAATACTGTCGTACATAAATCATCATTTGTAATAACTGTTAGTAATAACCGTAATTATAAATTGTATAATTTTGGTGTTTGTATATTAAAATATATTTAGATAAAGAAAAGAAAAATGGAAATTGTGTGTATCAATCTTGTTGACAAATAACAAAGTTAATACATATTAACTACTAATTCCAAATCGAACTTTCTGTTACTTGAGATAGTAATACGAAACGTACATGATAATAAGTCGGAGAGGTAGGTTGGTTGATTTGGCGTTTTAAGGCGTAAAGCAGCTATGCTATCTGCGACAAACAACCTGTAGGAAAACTGAAAATAAAATTGTTAAAATTCGTAAAACGGAATCATGTTAAACAAAACAAGGCCTAATTTTTGAATTAAAAACTTAAATAGTATTAAATCCATTTTTAAATTTAGTTTACAGCAGAAAGAGGGAAAATAAAGTAATACAAACTTTAAAAGACTGTAACATGCCTCCCAGTGGCTCAGCGGTATATCTACGGACTTACAACGCTAAAAACCAGGTTTCGATATCCGTGGTGGGCAGAGTACAGATAGCCCATTGTGTAGCTTTGTGCTTAATTCAAAATAACAACTCTATAGCATAATTTTAATTATTATAACTCGCCAGGATAACTAACGGATAGGTTCAAGCATCAGTTTTAGTCATCTGAAGTTGGCTTTTCCAGTCCTGGTTTCGAGTAATTGGCGTCACGGCCATTTTCTAATTTTGTATCGAACTAGTTTTACTTTAAATCGTAAAAAGACATCATGTTAAAAAAAACAGTCTAATTTGTGAATACTTAAATAGCGTTAAAAAGGCCAATGACCTGAAAAACACTAAAAACATTTGTAAGGTGGACAGTGTCATCATTGCCAATGACACCTTTCAGTATCAGGAATAAACCTTGGGACAAAATATGTCTTCAAATGGTGCCGTCGTTGACAAATCGGAGAGTTGTCCGAAATAAAATTGTAGTACGTAACAGTACAAACTTTTGTTTTCAATTTACAAACCTCTTGAAGAGGCCTCATAATCACATATATTACATACAAAACAAATACAAAAATCAAATACACAGTAATAAACAATTGAATGCACCTGATACTATCTGTAATTGCTCATATTAAAGGACACACAATAATGTAACGTTATGAACAAGGACGAACAAGTTTAGAATAAAATTAAAAGAAAGAATTGACATCATTATGAATAACATATCTGGAATAATCAAAACTTATTTTCTTTCTTAACTGACTTTTAGAAAATGACAACAGATTTAAATGGATATTTTTGGCTAAACAAATTTTCCTAACAGTCATAATACAATATTTAAATAATGTAATAAAAACTTACACTGCAGGCTGTCATCTTTTCTTAATCCTTCTGGGAAGCCTTGTACAAGAATTCGTCGTTTCTGATTCATTGGTACTGATTTTTGTATGATAAAGGAAATAACGTCGAATACTAATATCCATAAGGGTTGAACCATTGGACACAGGCAATATAAATGTCTCACTGTTTCAGTTTCTTTTCCACAAAGTGTACATAAGCCAGTATCATGTTTTTCATATGAACAAGTTTATTGTTCGTCATTAAAGCATTGTGATAAAATAAATAATCTACATCAACAAAACAAGCCTTTGAATAGGTGATAAGTATGTTTATGTATTTTTCCAGTTAGTATCTCTTAAAATATCTTTCCATACAGTAATTTCTTCAGTAGCGGGGATGGAGTTCCGGTACATTAACTTAATCAGTTTTTAACAGGAAGATCATTTAAGTGGATAACATTTTCGCCATCTGAATCACACATCTCAAAAATAAACTTTGTTGTACCTGTAATTGTGTGAATCTCTCTTTCAACCAAGTCTTTCCATTCTTCTGGAATAGCATCATATAACTTTTTGTAATACTGTCTGACTTGAACAAGTATCACACTTTCAGATACATCCTGACAATAGTTTTAAGGGAAGCCATCGAGGGACAAATTCGTAAGTGAAGTTCCTTAAGCGAATTAGTCCCGCGCTAATAAATTTTTTATTATAGAATGTGCTTAATCTCATAGTGGGAACAAAAAACATTGAGAAACAGTGGTTGCCGTTTATTCATAACGAGGCACGTATCTTTGAAAGCATTAGGATTTCGAAAACAAGAACAGACTTAACCCTCGTCCTATCGACTTATCTTGTAAATTCAGCGGCCTTGGGTTACCGCTTCAGCAAGCTCATTTTTCTTAGTATTCGGGTTATGAGCTTTTCGTAACTCGTTCTTAGGTAAGTGTCGTGGCAAACGTACGTTTCAATATATTTTGTTTGTACGTTCTTGGACCAGTACAATACTTTTCTCACAATGATCTGTGTTTTTCATTTTCAGACCCTGTTTTTTTTTTCATGACTGCTTTTAAAAGAAGAAAAGTGGACTTTGAGTGTCATGCTTTCAATGATGAATGGGGAGAAAAGCACTTCTTTGTGGAAACAAGAAAACAGAAAGCTACTTGTGTGATATGCACAGAAAGTGTTGCCATTTTAAAAGAGTATAGTCTTCGGCGTCACTATGAAACAAAACATCGATCAACATATTTGAAAAGTACAGTAAATTTCCATTCTGAGACATCTGAATCCATGAAACGTGTTTTTTGAATCTCGAAAGACTCTCCTCACGAGAAAGTTTGCTGAAAATAAATCTGTCACTCGTACAAGTTACAAAATAGTGCATAGAATGGCAGAGCGAGGAAAACCTTTACTGACGGCAACTTCATCAAAAGTGTATGACGGAAGCAGCAAATGAGCTGTGTCCTGAAAAGACAATTTGCCTTTCAGCAACTTCAGTTGTACGGAGAGCAGAAGAACTTGGAGAGAACATCGCATTACAGATACGCCAAAAAAGCAAGAAACTCCCTATGGTATTCTCTGACACAGGATGAGTCTACTGATCTCTCGAGTATGTTACAACTTCTCGTGTTCATTCGTGGAGTTAATTTGGACTTTCAAATCACGAAAGAGTTGGCATCAGTTTGCAGCATGCACGGAAGAACAACTGAGAAGACATTTTCATAAAAGCATAAAACTTTGTAAGACTATAACCTTTAGTGAAATCAGCTTAGAGGTGTAACAGTTGTTGAAGGAAAAAAACATGGCTGGAGAAAAGAAGGGTCTGGTGGGACTGATCAGGAAACAGCTGGAAGATCTTCAACTCCAAAGCGCTCTGTTCATACACTGCATCATACATCAGCAAGCACTCTGTGGAAAAGACTTAGATATTTCTTGCATACTGAAACCAGTCATTTCTGCAGTGAACTGCATTCGGAGTCATGCACTTAATCATCGCCAGTTCAAGGCCTTTCCGTGAATAGCCTTATCACACGGCAGTGAGGTGGCTCAGCTGCGGTGAAGTCTTGTCTCGTTTTTATAAGCTGAGAAGAGGAATATATATATTTCTTATCGAGAAATATAGAACCGATCCACTTCTGTCGGATCCAACTTGGTTGTCAATTTTGGTGACATCACATCCCACATGAATGAATTGAACTTGAAACTTCAGGGGGGAGAATAACTTTGTCTGTGATCTCTATAGAATCATTAAAGGATTTCGGAGAAAGCTGTCATTGTTTGAAGCACATTTGGAAGGAGAAAACCTCTCTCATTTTCAGTGTTTCAATGAGTTTCATGCTGGAATCACAGAAGATGTCAACCTGAAGTTTCAGAAAAAGATTATTGGTGATTTAAATAAGCATTTTTAGAGAGATTTTCGGATCTCGACAGAATCGAAAGTGACATTCTCCTTTTTCAGAATCCTTTTGATTGTGTCATTGATGACGTGCCAGTGGAACTTCAGCTGGAGGTCATCGATTTGCAAGGAAATGACTTGTTGAAAGCAAAACACAGAGAGAGAGAACTTACTGAATTTTACAGCTGGATACCTGATGATGATTTTCCAAAGCTGAAGCAGTTCGCATCTGGTATGGCATCAGTGTTCGGAACAACTTATGTCTGCGAACAAGCATTTTAAAAAATGAAGTATGTGAAGTCGGTACGTCGATCAAGGTTGACTGATGAACATTTGAGAGCAATTCTAATGATTGGATGCAGCAATTAAAAACCGAATATTGAAGATATTTCGAAAGCTAAACGCCAATTTCATAAATTTCACTAACATTTTTGCGGCTTAGTGAAATTCAGATTTGTACTCACTAAGTGCAATGTGACAATTGTTTTTGCTAATGTCACCTTCTTTGATAACCTTTCGGTAAATAAAAATGTTGGTTGTGTTTCTGTTTGTTTTTTTATTATATGTGTGTATTGCATGCTACTCCCACGTGGCTAATGTGGCATCCTAAACTTAGTGTTAAGTCTTTTACAGAGAGGTTTCGTTCTAGCTTATGAATGTTGAACATAATGATCATGCGGCCCGCGTTTCTCATTCCCCGAGTAATCTGGTCCCCTGTGAAAGAAGTTTGGAGACCCTGTTCCAAGTAATAGACCTACTTAGGATCACACTGAGCGTCTCTCGACAAGTAATTGTTCTCCCTACGAAGGTAACTTTGACTTTAGTTTGTTTTTGTTTTTGAATTTCGCACAAGGCTACTCGAGGGCTATCTGTCCCAGCCGTCCCTAATTTAGCAGTGTAAGAGTAGAGGGAAGGCAGCTAGCCATCACCACCCACCGCCAACTCTTTTACCAACGAGTAGTGGGATTGACAGTCACATTATAACGCCCCCACGGTTGAAAGGGCGAGCATATTTGGCGCGACCGGGATGCGAACCCGCGACCCTCAGATTACGACTCGCACGCCTTAACACGCTTGGCCATGTCGGGCCTATAAGTAAAAGATAAAACTATCTTACGACCTACTCCACTAATATGATAATTAATATCACTAATATCTAAACCTCTGCGAATAAAAATCACAACACCTTTTCTATGTAATTCACTATGGTCAGAGATAATATCCCCTCCCCAATGTGAGTTAACTTGATCAAAAAAAGTATCATACCAAAATGTTTCCTGTAAACAAATAATATCATATTTTCTCTTTTTAAGAAAGGTTAAAACGTTTTCTAGCTTAAACATATCAGATAACCCGTTAACATTAACAGTGCATAATTTTAACTGGAAAATTACATTGTGTTAATAATATCTTTCTGATTATGTTTCCAGCTATTCTTGAGACGAACCTGTTTTATTTTGTATTTTCTTGTGGACATTTTCCTCAGTTGATAGCCTATTTCTTGTTGCATTCGCGTAGTTCATAACATTATCTTCTGATTCTGTAACAGTGGCGGGAACACTCTCCAACGGTTTTTCTTGTCTCGTGTTCTCAACATACGATTGTACGTTGGTAACTTGAGTGATTAAAACAGGCGAGTCCACTTCTACTCCGGACGCAAAGGGGGTGTCGGTGAAATCAGGAAGCTTTTCTTTTTTCGATATTAGTAAGTTGATTATTATCGTTAGTGCAATCTCGCGAAAAATGTCTGACCTCTCCACATTTCTGATATTTACGTTTAGGACACCTGCTGTACAAATGATCATCGGCCATACATCTATTAGACACTTTTACCTGATCATTGTGTTTTATCTGATAGAATGCAGCCTTTTTAACTGGATCTATAAGCCTTATTTGATAACCTACGGTGGTGAAGAGAAACAGTAGTTTCTGACCGCCCCTGGTTATTTTCGTTCGACCAGAACGAAATAATAATTTAACCAAAATTCCTATCTAGATCTGTCTGTCTACCGTAGAGATGATACACCTGTTGGTAACTGAATGCGTACTTACCTGTATAGATACCATTAATACGTTTCCACACAATCGGGCGTTTTAAAGTGCAACCTTGTTCGATTAATTTGTCCTTAATATGATTTTCCTTTATGTATTCTTGTACTTGAAAGAATGAAACAGTTACAACTGTGTTAGCAACACCAAGTACTTCTCAAATCTGACCGTTAATAAAAACATAATCATCATCAGTGTAAACTCTGGCATTGGTTAATTCTTGTTGCTCTGTCTACGTTACATTATGTTTTCGTATATATATTATTGTTTCGTTTCAAAATGTTCCTTATGAGTTTCTCGTTAACTAATAAGGCTTGTTTCTGTCTTGCAACGTCACGGAAATTCGAAAAAGAACAATAATTCGAATAGTGAGAAAAGTTTAAACCTCAAAAGTGTAAACACAGAAATTATCGATATTAAATTAAGTGGAAGTAAACACGAAACAAACAAATCTTATAAATACTTCTTAATAAAGAAGGTAAAAACAAAATGATTTGTATGTTACAATCTCTAGAAGGAATTAGCCGGTAAAAATATACCTTAAATTTTAAAAGTAAGCAGTTGCTGCCTTGGGTTCAAGTAAAAATGCCTGATATAACTAAATTAATGTAATATAACCTTCTCATCGTAATCTTCCCATAATCTCGACAAACGTTTACAGTTTTTTCCATTATATACAAAATAGTTATTATTTAAAGAATACGTATATATATAAAAGACCATGCAACGTTTCGACTTTATACTTGGGTCGTCATGATCCTTTCAGTTTTTTCTTTGGTGAAATTGAAATTAAGACGTTTGCTCAAAGTCTTAATTACTTTGAGGCGAAAGGTACCAGCAGTTTAGGCAACAATGTAAGTATAGTTATTGACATATGCATATCACACCTGTTTCTGTAAAATTTTTCGTGTGCACTTATATGTACCACTTCATTCCTTTATCAATAATATTAGCATGATATCCACAGAAGCAGTTAAACTTCAAAACTATTCCAAACACGAATCATGAAGTTATCAAGTTACCAGAGAAATTAACATTTATTAATTTAATTATTGTGGTGATACCTCATAATTTATATATATATATAAATGTAAATCTCACAAATGTTTTCCTAGCTTACATAGGACTATAGTGCAACAACAAACACTGGGCATGAGAGGTTTCGCTTCTTAATATTATGGACAAAAGACATTAGATGTATAAAAACTGTTTATGTATATCTAAAGAGACGAAGAGGAGTCACTGAGCGTTAATTTCCTCTCCTCCTGTCGTTTCCCATATTGTTAAAGTTGTAGATAATCTTTGGATTGTGATAAGGAGAATTAACTACTTAAATTATTTAAATACTTCTTCAAGACCCTGGTGTGTCTATTAGACGTACTTGTGTGGTTTATTGAATTCTATAAAAACTATTAAATATAATGGTTATGTTGTAAATAATTACTTTCTGTAAGATATTTAACTTAAGCAAACATTCTACCTTAATTTTATACCAACGTATATATGTGATATTAACATGAATTCTTAACTATGAAATTTTCAAAACATTCCACTGTAATTATTTTAAGACACAGTTAAATATGCTTGTTTTTGTTGTAGGTTTAAAATACTGATTTTATTTATTCCTAAATCGTTTTAAAACGTTCCGATTATTGTATATTTTTAAAACTACAAATTTTGTTTTTGTTTTGATTCGAAAAACAAAGTACACAGTTTGCCTCTGCACTGTGCCATTTGGGACATACAGGGTTTTAAGAAAGGAAAGGCCTTGATGGCAATATGAAACTTCGTTTGTTCGAAAGTGAAATGACTTATCTAACCATACATTATCTTGTTCCATAAAATAATATCTATTCTCTTATCATAATTCAGCCTCGTAATTCAAATAACATACAAAATGATAAATCATTCTTTTCAAAATTAAAAAAGTTCTATAGTTGCTACAGAAATTGTTCACAAACATCTTTTCTTCTAATATCGTATCATCGAGTTGAGCTTGTACTTCTCAGTTTATACCTAAAATCATATCCTTACTGAAATAAATCCCTCTATGATTTAAACAGTTAGAAAGTATGGAAAACTTACATGACGCGTTTTCATCAGTAAACTATGGCATTGGGAAGGTAAGTAGTGGCAATGGTATACATCACGGCAACCGAGATTGGGAAAGAGCGATTGGCTAAAATCAAATAAAACGCGTTTTACTCAAGTTAGAAGAGCAAATTGTTTCTATTTTATTTTAAATTATTGTGCTTTTCCTGCTTTATGGCTAAGGGTGCCATATAACACTCATATAAATAAATATATTCATAACCTTCACTAATTGCGTTGGAACTGTAGTTTAAAACTAAAATAAAAATTCATAACTTTCATTTAGATGTACAAAATGGAATAAATTAAAAAGATGTTGATTGATATTAATATGAAGTTTTAATGTTTGGAAATACAAATGAATGTTTATTTTCCACATTATTTTAATTCAGTGGTACAATTTTCCCCTCGAGGCTGTTTATGGTTGTTAGGGCGTGAAATAAATATATATTCATTTCTTACCTTAAATCATACCTTATTTGGCATGCAGTGCATACAGACATAGTACCTTATCATTACCACTGTAACTTTCACCCAGCATATATTACAAGAACATAGGTTTGCGACTTGTATCAAATCTTAAATATATTAACGGCAATAGAATGATGAAAGGTGTGAACTTTGCTGTCAATACACATTTTCATTCAATATGTGTCACTTACTGTAGAACGTATAGCCTCTCCATTCGGTCACGTGCTTTGAGGAAATGTTGGTAATTTTCTCGTTTTTATGGACCTAAGACTGGGTCAATTTTATACGTCATTTTCACTTGCAACTCTCTACGTTTCAGCCGTGGATTCTCGAAACTGAGAAAAGATGATCGGATATATAGACTGTTACCATGATTTTAAAATAAAAAGCCTTTGTTTAAGGGTATTTAAACAACTAAGATTAAAAATAATTTTCTATCACTCAAGGCAATTTCAATATCCAAAATTTATTCTTGTTAGCTTGGTACATTCCAAATGTTTAATTAAATGTCACCAAGAATTTATGGTAGAGATAAATAGTAAACATATTCAAAACAGGATATAAATACTTGTACATCACCAGGAGATTTGCTCAAGGTTGGTGTTGTTGTCGACATTGAACGAAGATTTCCAACAATCTCGTCTTATAAGAACTGCTTGAATGATGATAAAATGAAAATATTCAATTTCAACATAACAATATTCAACAACAGATAATGACTTACATAAAACGTAAGAGTGGGGATAAGCCTCTTCTGACGGTTTAGAGTCAAATTCCTGTATTTCTTGGGGACGTTGGTCAAAAAACAAAAATGTTTCTTCAGTTATTCTTATCATGAAACATCAACTGGAAGCCTACTATATTATTAACTACATTTTTTTTAAACCTAGAACCTTAGGGATTTTGAAGAATAGTGTATAATAATATTACAAACCTTAAGAGACATGATAAATAGTGAAGTGACAAAATCTACAATAGGCCTAATACTAATGTATTATGACAATAATACATTATAATGAAAACGTTTTGGAAAAGGCATTCATACCATAAATATATGTTGTTAGATTTATAAAATGCAAGCTTCTTCCACCAAGAACAGCATTCAATCAGCGAGTATTAGCTTAACCATCAGTCTCTCGCTAGTACAGAGATAAGTCTACAGATTTACAACGCTACAATCATGGGTTCGATTCTACTTGGTAGAATTAACAGATAGCCGCAAGTGGTTTTGCTAAATGAAAACCCACATCCTCTTAACCATAACGTTATGTGAGAAAAGTTCGATAAAACGTAAACACTGTAGCGTAGTTTGTGTGTTTCAAGAGTTAATAATATTATTTGAAGGGTAAATTAGACCTAAAATTAGCCTAAAAGTTTCTCTCTTTCTTTTGGATTAATCCATCGCCGAGTATGTATTATTTATTTTTGTTTGATAAGCACTGTACAGTTTTAATATTTTCATAACATTTGTTATAGTACTACAAATATTAACAAATGAACTTTTACAGTATATATAAACATTTATTGGATTTCTCCTCTTCAGGTAATGCTGGAATAATAAATAAACTATTGAACTTTGGTCTTTCAACAAATGTAGAAATTACAAATGTTAAAACAAACTGTTTTATGCTTATGGTCAACTCATAGGCTACCTACCGACTAATGACAGAGTTGACCATAATTTTGTAACACCCCAAAAGCTGATAGCATGAGTTTTGATTGACATGGCGTTTCGGATTGAGAGTCCAGCATCGAAACCTCCAGGGCATTAAATGCCCAATGAATACATTTTATTATATCAAAGTATTTCCCAAGCAAACGTATTTGGTATAATTCAGTATCAACATAGCCTATTTAATACAATTTGCACACAAAAGTGGGCCTATTTTGTGTGTTTCTAATATAAATGTTTAGAATCCGACGTAATTTGCGTCTGTGGATACTCAGCTAGATTGTTTGTTTGTTTTTGAATTTCGCGCAAAGCTACTCGAGGGCAATGTGTGCTGGCCGTCCTTAATTTAGCAGTGTACCAGTCACCACCGCTACTTATATATGTATGTTTATAAATAAAACAAAGTTTTTGTGGTAAACTCAAATTTTACTTGAAACGGTGAGTATAGGTTATCATCAACAAGAAACTTGCAGTGGTATAACACCAGACTTTGTTTGTAATATTTCTTTCTTGCACTGTCTTATAAGTACTACAGCTACATAACATTCACTGTATGGAAAATAGTTCCATTTTGTAAACATATGTGATCAGTATGTCAAAAAAACAACAACAATTCATCATACTTTTCATGTAGGGTTTGAAGTATCTTTTGTGGTTAATATGGTTAATGTTAAGAGTGCAGGCCTAGGGCAAACATATAGAGTGCTGTGTAACATTTACACAGAAAGAAATGATACAATCTTTTTTCAAAATTAACTTCTTGAACCTTTAATAAAGCGAAATCTGGAACATTTTTAAAAAGTTTAATCGTTTATCGAGCTCAAGCTTGATCAGTATGAGTCGGTGTGTACAATCATCAATAGTGTTGGTTCATTCGATGTTTATATGGTAACCATGAATTGTCAGAAAATGTATTACTTCGTTATAGGATTTTGAATCAAGAAGAGAGACAAAACATACCTTGGAATAGGACTTATTTCCACTGTTTTTTCATAGGTTTTCAGTTTTTGATTTAAAGACACAAGTACTTAATCAGTTAAATTAATTTGTTATTATGTTTAACAAAACAGATTATAAAATAATGAGGTAATTGGGAATATAACAATAAAAGAAAGAGCGAGATTGTTTATTTTATATCCTTTATACAATTTTGGATTATTTAACAATTATCTTTAGCTAGTTTGTTTGTTTGTTTTGGAATTTCGTACAAAGGCTACTCGAGGGCTATCTGTGCTACTTCAGCTAGTACAAATCCGTAGTTGACAGGTCACGGATAGCCCACTGTGTAGTTTTGTTCTGTTTGTTTTTTTGAATTTCGCACAAAGCTACTCGAGGGCTATCTGTGCTAGCCGTCCCTAATTTAGCAGTGTAAGACTACAGGGAAGGCAGCTAGTCATCATCACCCGCCGCCAACTCTTGGGCTACAATAAAGAATATTGTATGAGGTAGGACCATGAGAAGCTTTGAGATTCATTCGATTGTGAATCTGGATTGAGAATTCGATTCGTTAGCTGGGTTCTGATTTGATACTTTCAAATCTACACAGCTTGCGATAAACTTTGGAATTTAGATTATTACAGATTAGTTTGTTTAGATTGTTACTGAAACATGCTACTGATTGTCACAGTTGAAGCATTTACTTAAAGACAATGCACGAAAGAATTACTGAGCAAAGTTATCACAGCATTTGAGTGAAATATTTGTATGTTGAACACATTAATTCTGTAATCGTTAATGTGTAGAACATAGGTAGTACTATTCTGAAATATTATTTTGTGCAAACGCATGCTTGTGATCCACATTTGTTTTTATTTATGTAACGTGCATTTTGGCTAGCTACTTTCTAGCAGAACTGAAATTATTGTTTAAACAAAAAAAGGAAAAAATATAAATTTGTACTTACCAGAGAAGTGTTCTTGAATACGATTTTAACTTATCAAAATTACATAAAAATAGACGTTTGTTGTAATTAATGTATAAATAAATGTTTATTTTTTAAAATTATGGTGGTCCCCGCTAGTACAGCGGTATGTCTTCAGATGTACAACGCTAAAATCAGGGTTCGATTCCCCTCGGTGTTCTGACCAGGTAGCCCGATGTGGCTTTGCTATAAGAAAAACAAAACAAACAAACAAAATTATGGTGTTCTTCGAATGGCATTATCATAAATAAAATTTTGATAGGAATAAAAATTACATACTAAGTTATAAAGACGGATGAAATGTTTAAAGAGCCCAAGACCATTTCGATAAAAAGCTGTTAAAAAGAAAAAATGGTCTTGAGATAATATAATGTGAATTAGGAGTATAACTATGAATAGAATAGTCTCAACAGTGGTATGAAAGAAAAGGATCTCGTTGATCAGTTTGTAAAGACATCCAGCAATGTGTTGTCGCTAGTGGCTGAACAACTATGATTTTGTATGTACAGAAATACTGCATACAAGCCTAAAGATATTATAATGCCATTGTTTGTATCATTTGTTAGGTCCCGTTTGAAGTATTTTGTTTATTCTTGAGTTTCTTACCTCCAAAAGGACAATGGATTGTTGAAAAGGCTGCTGATATGATGTCTTGGGTGGTATTTAGATTGATTTAGTGGATAAGACAGTCTTTATTGCTATGTTATAATAAATCGATTTTCGAAGCTTATCAAGCCATTACAGTCCATGTACTCACATCCAGTCCGGCTTATCTCACCACAATGCATCATAAAAAATAGATTTGTGACGTAGTTCCCATAGCAATGGTTCTGTCATGAGGCTGCCACTCCTCCGTGAGAACTTTCCATAAGTCAACCAGTGTGTAAGAACAACGGTTTTCTAGGGTCTGTTTAAATGGTCTGATCGTATAGAAATCTACATGCATTGTATCCAACGATTTCATCTCTACGTCTTCATATGGAGTATAAATATATGTTTCATTTTATAGCTGCTTTGAAGTACACGACGATTAATATATCGTTGAAGCAAAATGTGCACATGTAACTTGTGTCAGTTTTCCAGACAAAGATTCTGTTTGATTATGTTGCATACTGTTACCTAGGGCACACAGAGGGCTCTTAATAGTCTCTGACCTTAGTGTTCTTTGATCCTCTACTACAACAAGATGCAGCACTTTGTTTATCATGGCTACCCAGCTTGTTGTAGACTTTTTTCTCGATGGATCTGGTATCCTAAGCTGATCCATATTGTTTTCATTTTACAATGTCCTTAAGAACAAAGGATATATCCATTTTGAAAATATAAAATTCTTTATTCTGAACAAGATATGGTTGTATAAACATTTTAAGTCTTAAAAGATTGTCACGTACCCTAACTGAAATGACCTGTTTTTCGTGTAATAATACAATATAACGCCAAACAATTTTTTTATACACCGTTTCACCGGAATTTTATATTGATTATAGTTTTCGCATGAATGGTGATTTGCATATTTAAAACTATTTTAATATAACGTACTCAACAATGAATACAAAGCAAAACATGAATTGTATGAAAATTGGTAGCCTTGAGAAACATTGCTTTAATTTTTTTAATTCGATCGTTTAGTGCATGAGGTTAAAATGTAATTAGCAATTTGATCAAGTATTCTTCTCTTCCTAACTCGTAAGCCTCTTTTAATCGTAGCAAATATTTTGTTTGTAATATAGCTATTGTATTAGCGTTACTAATCTGAGTATTTCTTTCATTTATGTTAAGACTAATGCAGAAGCAGATATTTTTACTTGAAAGAAATAGTATTTTACTAACTTCTTTGTAAGGTTTGGTTTGTTTTGAAATTCACGCGAAGCTACACGAGGGCTATCGGTAGTCGTTCCCAATTTAGTAGTGTAAGAGTAGAAAGGAGGCAGCTAGTCACTACCACCCACTGCCAACTCTTGGGTTACTCTTTTACTAACGAATAGTGAGATTGACCGTCACAATATAACACCCCCACGGCTGAAAAGGGCGAGCATGTTAGATGTGATGGGGACTCAAACCTGCGACCCTCGGAATACGAGTCGAGTGCCTTATGCCGGGTCCTTGTCTAAGTTGAGCTAGCTAACCAATTTATCTACGAAACATATTTCATAGGGTTATAAGCTGGCGTATTTAAATATTTATACCACATCTATATATAAAAACAGCGAAAGAGAACTATTTCAAAACCATAACATCACGGTAAGTAAAGTGAACCGATGCCTAAGGCACTTTTATTAATTTCTAATTATGATTTAATATTAACCAGATACTTAACTTACTTTCGTCTATAGTTGTTTAAAATATGAATAAAATTATGCAGATTCTTGTTTCCACGATCATATTTTAATCTTTTCCTTATTTTTCTGATGTTACATTTAATATAATATTTACTTCTTGTTCGCTCTTTTGTAAATATTGTGTGTGTGTTACCTTATAGCAAAGCCACATCGGGCTATCTGCTGAGTCCACCAAGGTGAATCGAACCCCTGATTTGTAAATATTATATCGCTGAGTGTAAAAGCTATTATAAGAGAAGAAAATAATGAAAGACAGAATAATGTTACCAACCTTCGTAAGAAGTAATAAGTTTCATAGAATGCACGAGTTATGAAGCGTTTAGCTCGAATAGTTTAAAACTAGATTCAGGTTTATTCTAAGTTAGTTTTTAATAGCAAATATGTATTATCGCATGTATGGTTTTATTCTTCAGACTACAAACTTTTCTATCACATCAATTTGAGGTATAAATCAAAAAGTAGTTTTTTTTTTAATTTCGCGCAAAGCCACATGAAAGCTATCTGCGCTAACCGTTCCCTAATTTAGCAGTGTAAGACTAAATGGAAGTCAACTAGTCATCACCACCCACCACCAACTCTTTCACCAACGAATAGTGGAATAAACCGTCACATTATAACGCACCCATGTCTGAAAAGGCGAGCATGTTTGGTGTGAAGGGGATTTGAAATCGCTCCCCTCGAATTACGAGTCGAGTGTCTCCACAACCTGGCCATGCCGGGCCCTATTAAAAAGTAGGAACACTTCTAAAAATATTACAAACTGATACTGAAGTCACAGAACTCAGAATGAAGTACAGTAACAATTATATTTATTTAATAATCAATAACATTAACAATTTATTTGAACATAAACGCATCATAAAGTTCCTTAGCGTACTATTATTTGTAAAAAAATGAATTACATTGGTATTATAGCAATATTAGTTTGATGATTTACTAAATACACCAAGGAGAACACGAATCAATGAACACGAAAATGGTCAATGTAGTTACCAATGTTGTAAACAATGACCTTCGTTCTTAGGGTGACGTGACAGACAGCTGAATGAAGTTGTGAACACGGGAAATTTGCATATTTGCCGGTAGATGGCAGCAGATAACCTTTGCTAATCTATAACCCATTGTTATTATTTTGCTATTAATTCGGTTTAAAAGAAATGATAAATCTCTGCAATGATGTGTCATAACAACGTTGTTTTCATGCCCACAACTCGCAGTGTATGGGAATTAAAGTTTTAATACCCATACCAACCGTACAAACATCCAACACTTTTACAGATTATTTTTTAAATAAAACTTAAGTGTAGTTAGGAGTTTGATTGTGAAACAGTTAACTTCTTATCTCCAAATAAAATATTAGTAACGTAGGTTGAGGTCCCATTTTAAAAAAGGTCAAACTAGGCTAGACTCATTTTCATGCATCTGTGATAAGTTTTTTTCTTAAATGATTTTAGACAAAGATATAAGAATACACACATCTCATTATATACATATATAAAGACAGAAAGGTTCCCCTCGATGGTTTTGAATTTCACCAAAAGAAAAACAGTTTCATCATTAAAGTAGAACATTTATTCTTGTTGGTTCTGAAGTGGGAAACTTTCACCATTAGCAGTGTCTCATTAAACCTTACAAAAACATCATGTAGTATTTTATAATGAGACAAGTTTCATTTTAATCTAGAAAAATTCGTCAAGTTGGGTGTTTCTTGTTTTGACAGACTGTAATGATAACTATATGTCAACTCTTTAACATACGCGTAGATAGACAGACAGACAAATATCTAGATAGATAGACAAACAGACAGCTAGTTGATTGATTGATTGATTGATTGATTTAGTGTTTTATGGCACAAAGCAGCGAGGCTATCTGCGCCAGACATTCGGTAAAAATGTAAAAAAAAATAAAATAAATAAATGTAGTAACAGACATAAATGGAACTGAAGGTAAAACAAAAAAGTATAAAACCAATGTTGACACCTAGTCTACAATGTTAAGATAAAAGGTAAAGTATAAGAAGTTGTAAGGTATTTACTCTAGCAAAAAGGTAATGATCATAACCCGCCAGGAAGATTAACAGGTAAGTTCAAGAACCACCGTCAATCACCTGAAGTTGGCCTTTCCAGTCCTGGTTCTGGGTTATGTGTCATAGCAGCTATTATCAAAATGTAAAAGAAAGTAAAAGTTTTAAAAGACACACCGCAAAATCGTAATAATGAGTAGCCAAATGTCCAGTAAAAGGATAAAGTCAAGTAAATGGGTAAAATTTGTAGAAGTAATTGAAGATAAAAGCAAAACGGCAATTAAGACAGAAAATGGCGTAAAACCAATGTTGACATCCAGTCAACAAAGTTGTAAAGAACTACCTGTAGCAGAATGGTAATGATCGTAACCCGCCAGGAAGACTAACAAGTAAGTATAAAAACCACCGTCAGTCACCTGAAGTTGGTCTTTCCAGTCCTGGTTCCGGGTTATGAGTCAATATGGCCAGTACTAAAAAAGTTAATTAGTAAAAGTGTGAAATGATATGCAGTAAAAGTATAATAACAACTCGCCAGGATGACTAACGAGTAGTTCAAACGGATAGTTCAAACAGGAGCGTTAGTCACCTGAAGTTGGCCTTTCAGTCCTGGTGTCGAGTTATTTAATGTTCTGGCTATTGTCCAATGTCAAATTGAATGAGAGAGATTAAAACTGTAAAAAAAGGAACCACAATTAAAAGGTGTAATGAATAAACATGCAACACTTAAATGAGATTAAAAAGGTTAATGGCCATTAAAAAATTAAAACATTATCAAGGTGGACAGAGTCACCATCTCCAATGTTACAGATTGACCCTGGGAAAAATATGTTTAAAATATTGCCGTCGTTGAGAATTGTAACGATGGCAAGAAAGTAAATGTGGCTGATAGTGATTTGAGTGTTACACAAATTACACATTGGTGCATCAGTTCCAGATAAAAGAAAATGATGAGTTAAAACTGTGACCAATGCGTAGCCTAGTGAGAACAACTTCCTCCTTCCGAACTTTACGGAAGCTAGATGGCCAAAGTCAATTTTGGGTTTGATTTGAAAAGTTTGTTGTCACGTTGCTCACTCCAAGTGGACTGCCAGCTGGCACGGAGCCGACCCTTGAAGATAACACCATAGTCCATGTACGGAATAGGCATAGGAGTGATGGTGCTGAAGCAGACATATTTAGCTGCCATGTCTGCAAGCTCGTTCCCGCGAATACCAACATGGCCTGGTATCCAGAAAAACTGGATTGAAGTAGCTGCTAATGAGAAACGGGCCAGTCGGTTACGAATATCAGCGAGAATAGGATGTGAGCCAATGTGTAGCGATTCCAAGGCAAGTATAGAACTAAGCGAATCAGTATAAATAGTGCAGTTGGAGTACTGCTCAGCTGCAATATGATCCAGGAGCAAGAGATATGGCATACAGTTCAGCAGTGAACACAGAAGCTGTAGAAGGGATTCTGCGTGCAACTATTGATCCATAGCAGCAGAGCCCACTGAATTACCTGATTTGGAACCATCTGTATAAATAGGAACTGAATGATTGTTTGAAAGATATTCATTGAATAAAAGACGGTACTTCCAATCTGGAGTATCTGCCTTTTTTAGGTGACTGAAAGAAAGGTCACATTTGGGGCTGTAATAAGCCATGGTGGGATGGGCCGACCTGTGGAACATGCAATGTTATCCAAGGACAGACCCAATTCATCCAATTGCTTCCGGATGCGAAGGCCAAACGGAGCAATGACAGATCGTCTGTTCTGAAAAGTACCCCACCGAGGAAGGAAAACACATTTCCAGGTGGGATGCTTTGGTAAGGAATGAAGTTTCGAAGTATATTGTAAAGATAGTTGCAAACGGCGAAGGTGTAGAGAAGGTTCATGAGATTCAATGTATATACTTTGAACTGGAGAGGTACGGAAAGCCCCAGTGCAGAGTCCAAATCCTTGGTGATGAACGGGGTCCAGCATCTTTAAGGCTGAGTCTGGCAGAGCCATAGACCATTGATCCATAATCGAGTTTCGATCTAATAAGAGCACGATATACCTTTAACATTGAACAGCGATCTGCCCCCCAACTGGTAGAAGAGAGAACACGGAGGACGTTCAGTGCTCTTGTGCATTTGACCCGAAGCTGCTTTAAGTGTGGTATAAAGGTCAGTTTACGATCAAAGATAAGCCCCAAGAACTTGGTCTCCGGGACAACTGGCAGCAAAACTCCACCAATATGAAGTTCAGGATCAGGGTGAATACCCCGTCGACGGCAAAAGTGCATGCACACAGTTTTGGAGAGAGAGAAATTAAAGCCGTTCGTCATAGTCCACTTCCGTACACAATTGAGGGCGGTTTGTAGTTGCCGCTCAATATATCTCATGTTTGACGACTGACATGAGATGTGAAAGTCATCGACATACAGCCCATTCGCAACAGTGAGAGGGAGTTGTTCAGTGATGGCATTTATCTTTATACTGAAGAGTGTAACACTCAATACACATCCTTGAGGGACTCCAAGTTCCTGTACAAAAGAACGGGAAAGTGTCGAACCCACACGAACCTGGAATCTCCTGTCCATTAAAAAAATTTTTAATAAACATGGGTAGATGGCCACGTAACCCATATGTATGGAGGTCTCATAAAACGCCATACCTCCATGTTGTGTCGTAAGCCTTCTCTATGTCAAAGAATATTGATACAAGATGTTGGCGGTTGAGAAAGGCTTCTCTGATAGATGTTTCAAGACGAATTAGGTGGTCTGTGGTGGAGTGCTGTCGACGGAACCCACACTGGGTGGGCGAGAGGAGGTTGTTTGATTCAAGGAACCAAACAAGACGAGCATTAACCATCCTTTCTAATGTCTTACAGAGACAGCTCGTCAAAACAATTGGACGGTAGTTTGAAGGAATCTTGGGATCTTTCCCTGGCTTAGAGAAAGGTAAAATAATAGCCTGGCGCCAAGCATCAGGAAAAACATTCTTCTGCCAGATCCGGTTGAAAACAATCAGAAGGACATTAAGAGAAGCAGGAGATAAATGGTGCAGCATGTCATAATGAATATCATCAGGTCCAACAGACGTACTGGCAGACCGATGAAGGGCCATTTTTAGTTCCACCAGGGTAAAAGGACGATTATAGTCAAAGAAACAGTTAGTTCGAAAGGAAAGAGGTGATTGCTCCGCTTGAGTCTTGATGGCCAGGAAGGTGGAGGAACAAGCAGAAGTGCTAGATACCCGGCAAAAGCTTTCACCTAGAGTGTTAGCGATGTTCCGAACATCAGTCACCTCCTGACCATCAGAGAGTAAGATCGAGAGGGGATAGAATTGTAGTGTCCAATAACCTTTCGAATCCTGTCCCATATGATCTTGGAACTGGTGGTAGAAGATATACTGGTTGTGAACTTAATCCAAGATTCCTTCTGGCTGTGACGTCTTACCCACCTAGCATGTGCACGGGCCCGTTGGAAAGCAACCCGGTTTGAAAGTGTGGGATATCTACGAAAAGTATCCCAGGCCCGCTTTTGAGCCTTCCGTGCTAAGTGGCAAGCAGGATTCCACCACGGACGAGGATATCGTGGAAAACGTGTCGAGGTTTTAGGAATACACTGAGCAGCTGCATGTGTAATACAGTCAGTTACCGCTGCTACACAGTCGTCTATTGATGGCTGATTTACGATGGCAGGATCAAGTTCTGCGAGAGCAGTGAAAGTGGACCAGTCTGCCTGATCAAGCTTCCACCGGGGCACGCGGGTAGGTGGCATCGACCACGGCCAGCTCTCTTATAAGGATTGGAAAATGATCACTGCCTAGTGGATTACTGTCAACCCTCCATGAAAATGGGAAAATAATGAAGGGGAGCAAACTGAGAGATCAATAGCGGTAAAGGACTGACTAGGTGCATGAAAGTAAGTGGAAGAACCAGTATTGAAAAGAGAAAGATTGTGATCAGAGAGCATCCGCTCTACAGATCGGCCCCTCCCATCAATAATAGCACTTCCCAGAGATGGGAACCATTAAAATCCCTAGGATTAGAAACGGAGATGGCAATTGTTCAACGAGAGCATCCAGATCTGATTGATCATATGTCTTTCCAGGGACAGGTACAGAGAACAAACAGTGATGGTATGACCCAAGGAGATACGGATGGCTACAGCCTCCAAGGGTGTGTGTTGAGACAAAGACAGGGTGGGCACGTGTTGATCAACCAACAGTGCCACCCCTCCATGTACTCGACCATCACACAACCTGTCATTTCTGTACAGAGAAAACTGCCGAATGGAGACAGTATCAGCAGTTTTGAGAAATGTTTCTTGTAAAGAAAGACAAACAGGATGGTAGGAAGCAATCAGCGTTTTGATATCATCCAGATTAGAACGTAAACCTCGACAGTTCCATTGTATCAAGGTGGCCATTTTTAGAACGGGTAGGTGAAGTGGCTGGAGAACCCTTCGGTTTACGATCACGTCTTTTTTTCTTTACTGTCTTTAGTTGGAGGAGGTCTATCAACCTCCATGGATCCTGCTCTGTGTCGGGTGGGCAGGTTTTTGTTATTGGAAGGGGAATCTAGTGACTGAGGACGCGAACGAATAATTGTGTTGTCTCTTGTGGTGGGAGAAAAAGATGTATCAGAAGAAATGCCTGTATTTGAAACTGAAGGACGTGGATCTTGAGGTGTGTTGGAAGGTATGGGAGGGACAGAGATAGGTGTGGTAGTTGATTCATCAACCTTTTTAACCACGGAGGTCAAAAGGCTTTTCATTTGTTTTGAAAACGATTCTTTGGAGGCACAGAGAGATCTGTCTGCACTCCCACTGTAGTTGTGGAATGAAGTGCAGCAGCATATGTCCGAGATGGAGTTGTGGACAGCAATTTCCGAGCCTCAGGATAACTAATGTTATGTGTCGTTTTCAAACGCTGCACCTCTTTTCCTCCAACCATTTTGGGCAAGAATGAAAGTATGAGGGGTGAGAACCATTGCAGTTTACGCAATGTGGGTTCATGTCACAGTCATAGGCATCGTGGTCCTTGCCTCCACAACGAGCACATGTCAGGGGAACCACGACAAGATGTCTTTGAGTGGCCGAATCTCTGACATTGGAAACATCGAAGAGGGTTTGGTATGTATGGCCGAACCCTGCAAATGAGATAACCTGCCTTGATGGTGGCAGGTGCACGTGGTGAAGTAAATGTTAAAACGAGGGTATTTGTTGGCAGTGTAATTCCATCTTTGCGAGTGGAGATGCGCCTCACTGCAGAAACTCCTTGAGTGGAGAGACCAGCGAGAATCTCTGACTCGGGAACGTTCTTCAAATCCTTTCAACAATAACTCCTCGTGAAGAATTCAAGGCAGCATGGGGTGTAACCTCTCATAGGTATATCCCCAATTGCCTTTGATTTCAACAGGAGTTCACTGTGTTGGGATGTGGATGTTTCAACTAATATGTCACCAGATCGAAGTTTCTTTACTGATTTTGGAGAGCCAGCAAGTCCCTCTAGTCCCTTTTGAATAAAAAGGGGACATTTGCCCTAAAGGTTTTTCCGAAAGAGAATGTAATATAAGAAAATGAGGTACATGTGTTACTGATGTTGAAGATTGCTGTTCTGAGTATTCAAGACGTGGTCGCTTACCCATTGACTGTTTTTTTACAATTTTATTTACATTTTTTTGAGGATCCATAGGAAAAGGAAAAAATTTCGGTACCCACTGACCCCACCCACCATGGAGCCCTACAAGGGGACGCACTACAAAGTCACGCAAGGACAATGCAGCAACGCCAGGGTTTCGTGAGCACTATACCCAAACACCAGCATCAGGCACAATGTCCACAACACCCGTTGAGAACTTCCAACACTGGTACTTGGTTGACTCAAGTGGACCAGCCGATTGACCCAAGGGGGGCCACCCAAAGGCCGCCCGTCTACAGGAATTTGAGGCCAAAGTAGTGTGTTAGGGTTGGACCCCTCAACCACCAGGATCCTCTCCTCCCCTTCACGGGTCGCCACGCACGGCAAACACGTGGGTGGATGTTTAGATCCCAGAGAAGGTAACCAGATAGAACAGAACCTTCCCTGGGAGGTCCCCTCACCACGTACAGGAATCCACACCGAGGGTCTATCCAGCTAGATAGACAATTAAACAGACGGAATTACAGACAGGCGATTAACTACACGGACATACAGATAGATAGACAATTAAAGAAACGGATGTAGAAACAAATAGACAATTAAACAGATTATGTACAGCTACACAATGAAACAGAGATGCGCAGATAGAAAATTAAACAGATGGATGTAGAAACAGACAATTAACTAGACAGATGTACTGATAGATAAACAATTAAACAGGCGTATGCACTGACAAATAGACAATTAAACAGACGGAGGTGCAGACAGATAACAGAATAAATTTATTATAATCTTTGTTTACATAATTATAAAGTAATACACATATATATTTTGTAAATTTTAGGTCAATTTAATGTTTTTTTTTATTTATAACAGCTCTTTTATTCTAGAGTTGCACTTTATAAAAACAAATGGAAGATATAGAGCTTTAAATCATGTAATACAACATGCGTAGCTATTGTATTCACTTCATATCAAGTACTTTGTTTCGTTCATGAGTATCGGCATACTTTAAAAACAATAAAAGGCACCTCTACGCTAAGTTTCATTAGTACTTCTAAAATCATTACTGCAACATTCTATATATAAGGAGACTTTTTCGATATCCCATATAAGCCCTGTACAAGTATCGTTACACGAGGTTAGGGTCCCACTGGCGTTTTCTTAGGTCTCACTACTTCTTTTCTTGTATAATTCTTATTAGGAACTAAACAAGTACCTTTACACCTGTACGAGTATCTTTACATCTGTTTAAATCAGTTGTACCTGTACAAGTATTTTTACGTCTGCTCAAGTCAGCTTTAGATCTGTTTATATCAAGTCATACCAAAACAACCCCACTATAACACACAAAACAACCCCATTATAACACACAAAAGAATCCCATTATGATGCCCCTTTTGTGCTACCTCAACAAGTATTTTTATTGGTTAACAAAAATACAGATTGGGGTATTGGTCTGTACTAAGTGGCACCACTACGTATTGATTACTATATATTGAGTGGCACCATTAGGTATTAGGATGTGTTATCCTAAACTGAGTAGCACCCACCACCAAGTATGAATTGCTCTATACTGAGTGGCACCATTAGGTATTAAGAATACTGTCCTGTATTGAGTTACACCACTGGATATCAGGGTGTTATTACCCTACAGAGAATAACAGTACTAATCACTTGATTCAGAGGTCATTATGCTGTAGCAGCAATTTGTTGGGAAGACATTTTACTTCATTTGTAAGTTCATCTTCAGTCAGACTGAACAGTTCCATTCCCCCTCTTACCTGTGCGGCCAGAGCTTTCCTTCTTTACTTCATTGTTCTAGATACTGCTCTGTTCCACGCTGTCCAAACCTGTAAAAAAACGTTCCAGAAGCTCTTCTATACTGAACGGTCCGTTCTCGGTTCTCCTTCGTTTCACGTGGTTCCAGATACTTCTCTGTACCGGATAGTTCCAGATTCAAATGTTCAAAGAAACATTCTCGAAATTTCCATGAAAATGTTCATGCACAGTAATGCTAGCAGTGTTTAGGACTTTAGATTTAAATGTGTTTTACAAACAGTTAGGTATAACCAACAGCATGGAGAGAAAAAATTGGCTATTTTTTGTCGTTAATTAATAACTTGTTTATTTCTCAATTCAGCCTCAAACGTGGCTGTTTCTAATTGAAAGTACACACAGTTTATTACTGAATTGACATACCAAGCCTAAACAAAACGTGTTACTTGTTTATACGAAACTAATGACTATACGCTATAGACGTTTGTTCTAGGAGAGAGTCTCTGCCTTTTTTAGGTTATCCCGGTATGGTCCGGTGATTACGACAATCAACTCGCAACTGAGGGTCGTGGGTTAGAATCCCCTTCACATCAAACATGCTCATCCTTTCAGCTGTGGAGGTGGTACAATGTAACGTTCAATCCCGCCATTCGTTGATAAAGAGTAACCTAAGAAGTGACGTTAGGCGGTGATGACTAGCTGCCTTCCATCTAGTAACTAAACTAATGCTATATTAGGGACGGCTAGTGAACTTTTCTTGGTATTTAGAGTGTTGTTTATACTATTGTTAAGTAATAAAAATTATATTTATAACATCGAACTCTATTTTAAGTTATTTAATGTTATGTTTCATGTTTTATTATTAGTATTTGAACGTACTTTTGTCATTCATTTTGTTTCTGACCCTTTTTTTTGTCATGAAAACAGCCTGTCATGATAGCCTTATTCTGACCTCTCTTCCGAATGAAAAGGATTAGATGAGTCTGGGAGAGCTGGTTCGAAGATTATTTAACATTCTTCTTGTATTCTACGTGTGATGTGAAACGGAAAGTTAATGAGGATCCTTTCAGCTTACGAGACTCCTGAACGTTATATAAAGATCTCATTATTCATTATTTAAAAAGATTTTCACAAGAAGAGCTTTCTCTCGTCTTGAGCAATCACCAGGACTTACGTAATACTGAAATATTTACATCGTAATGCGTTATTAAATCCCCTCGCAAATTAAAGTCACCAACACGTGTCTTTTGACAACGAAACTTCCATGTAAAAGTCGAGCCTTGTCACAATATTAATAGTTCTTCTTGTTATTCTAATAGACTCAGATAATCATCGAGGCTTAAACTGAGATTATCGAGGAAGAATATCAGTTCTAAAGAAAGAACTTACGTGTGACTTGAGGACCTAGTTAAAAACCATAAAACTCAAACCTACACTTCCCTGAATTTCTCCCACACAGTTTTTCTCCTAGTATTGAGTTTTAAGAATCTCTTATTAGTATTACTGGTATACTATAATTTCCCTGTTATGTTTTCTTGTATTTGTTTGTTTTTCTTGACTGAAACTTGAAAGTTAGGGACATTGAAATTTACTGAGTTACAACGTTAAATTCCAGGTTTAGTTCCCGCAGTAGAAAAAAAAATGTGCAGATAACTAATCGTGTAGTTTTGTGCTGTAAACAAACCAATATATATTTCCCCAACTGAATAGTGATAATTTTACGGTCTTCAATCCTAAAATCCGCGGTTCGATTCCTCGCTGTGGACAGAGAGAAGGTAACTCATTGAGTAAATTTACGCTAAAACAACAGCAGGAAATCCATCTCACAAGGATCTGAGTAAATAACCTAACTAATGCATCACAGTCATTTAAAAAAACACTGATTAAAAATAATAACAATAATATATATATATATATATATAAGTAACTACTGCCAAGTTAGAAACACTATCGTAATTATGCACACAGAATTTAACTACGCTGTCGGTCTTGGAAACGTATGGCGATTTCCACACTTGTGTTATGAAAATGGTGGAGGTATGTGTCTTGTGGTTTAATCCAACATAATATACATGAAACCTTTACTTTACTAAATGTTAAATCGATGGTTGTGATAGATTATATGTTGTTGTTTGTTATTTAGGGGCATTTTTGTTTCCCTACCTCATCTGTTTAGTCTTGTGTGCTGTTCCTCTATTCTTCCTGGAAGTGGCCATTGGTCAGTACCTCAGCGTTGGTGGTATCGGGGTCTGGAATTTAGTTCCTATCTTTAAAGGTAGCTATTGTTGTTTACTTCTAGTGCCTTAGTATTTTTCACCTTTTCCGATATATATATAACTCATACTTACGTCTCAAATATGTCAACAGTTCTAACATTATGTAATCTATACTTTCACAACGAAGGTAGTCGTTGTACAGAGCCCATCACATATTCTTTTACCAACGAATATATATAAATGTTATTGTTATTACATTTATATATACATGTTATTGTCATTATACTCAGATTTAAATGTTATTGTTATGATATTATTATAATAGTGTTATTATTATTACATTTATATACGATATAAACACTAGTAAATATTTATGTTAGATGTTAAAGGTTGTTGGACAGAACCAATGGCATATTCTTTTACCAACGAATAGTGGGATTAACCGTACATTTTAATGCCCCTGACGCTGAAGACACTAACAAACCAGGCTAGGCAAGGCAACAAATAAAACTTCCCATCTAATGTAACTGTAGTTTACGTCTTTAGTGAAAACAGTGTCATTGTTAATCAGTAACTGTCAAGCGACTTTTTTTTCGTTTATTTGCTATCAAGCTCTAATACTAGTTAATAATTCTTTAATCAAAACGTAACGAAACTAAATTAGTGTTAAATTTAAAGAAGTGAACTCTTTGTAATCAGTATTAATTTATCGTATTAATGTTATTAGGTCTGGGTGACAGCAGGAACGCAAGTGTTTTTCACCTTTGGTATTGGTTTCGGTTCCGTCGTAACTCTTGGAAGCTACAACAAGTTTAGCCACAACTTCTTCCGGTAACAAAAAAAAAACAAACAAACTCTTAATACATTTTTTTTTATTTGATTATTTAACAATGATTCGCACAAAAATGTTCAATATAATAATTCTCTGTACTCTGTATTCGTTATTCTTTCAATAGCTATTATTGTACACTTTGAACACATTCATTATTGTTTCTGTATCTTTATTTCTAGAGACGGATATATTCTATATATTGTTAACCCTCCTACCAGCATATTTGCTGGTACTATGATATTTTCCGTCCTCGGTCACATGGTCTACATGAAAGGCGACGGACTGACGTTGCTGACGTTGTGAAGTCCGGTAAGATAATTCAGTCTTCTAGTGCTTCAGTTGTTTAGATAAACACTAAAAGCTCTGTTTCTGTACTAAATCAACGTATAACAGAATATTTCAGAACAAACCTTATTAATATTTTCTTGAATCTTGTTTCTAAAACATTTAAAATGAAACGTTTTGGTAAGTTACAGTGTATCAACATCTTAATATAAACTGAGTATTATCAGACAGTGACCTGCTGTGTTATTTTCAGAGTACAAACACGCTCTTCAGGTCCAGGGTTAGCTTTCCTTGTTTATCCAGAAGTTGTTCTACAGTTGTCACCTCCCCCTTTATGGTCAATTGTGTCCTTACTCATGCTGTTAATTCTTGGAATTGACAGCCAGGTGAGCATATAATATGTTGATGTGTGTTATTTGATAGCCAGGTGAGCATATAATATGTTGATGTGTGTTATTTGATAGTCAGGTGAGCATATAATGTGTTGATGTGTGTTAATGTACGTCAACATTGTGAAATATTCAGAGACTAAACACTGTCTTTCGTTTTTGTTTCAAATTTATACGTTTCTGTTGTTTCGTTTGGTGGGAGTTTTAACGTCTTGTGCGTGGTTCAACGTATGGAATCTCCTTGGAAGTGAAATAAACAATTTCAGCAGTATAAAAAACGTGAGTAACGTTAACGTGCGGGTGTTATTTAGTACGTTCGTTACATTTTACCCAATTACACATTTAAACGAAGAACAAGAGATTTTCGAGAGAACCGATAGGTATGGGGGAAACAATTAGCAAGTTGCGACTGTTTTTTGGGATTTAGAAATTCTGCCAATCCCTCAATGAACGTAAGGCTAGTACGTGAAATTTGTAAAACTTGTAGTTGATGAAATGAAAGGATATCATTGTCATTAATTTCACTAACACCTGAGTAGTAACAGGAGCTAACGGTAGAAGCTTCGAACTGTTTTACTCCATGACTCCCATATATTATTCCCTGGTGTGCGTGTAACATACAGAAACTTATAACTTAAAACGTCCTCTCACGCAAGATGAAGTATTACGTAATCAAACTAAATAATAACACGTGTGTTTGAAACTTTATTATATAAAACATTAATTCACTAAATATATATACACTGCTGGCCAAAATCTTAAGGCCAAGGAACATCAGGAGAAATATGCATTTTGGGTTGTTAGACTCAACCACTTATTTGAGTAGAACTTCAAAAATGAAAATAAGAAAAGGGAAAATAAATAAAAAAACTTTTATTTAGCATTTAATAGGAAAATGTGAACATTATGAAATTAACCTAAATACTAGCTGGTCAAAAGTTTAAGACCATACCAAAAGAAGTCCTAAACAGGGTAGGAAATGCCCAATAAGGTCTCAGTAGTGAGTTACGGCCGTCATTGCGAATAACTGCAAACATTCGCTTAGCATGGTCGATATCAGATTTCGCAGAAGGCTGGCTGGTATATTATTCCAAGTGGTGAAGATTGCTTGAGGTATATCATGCACGTTTGAAATTGACGTCTATTTCTATAGATTTTCCTTGTCATCTACCCCAAACATTTTCAATTTGGGTTCAGTTCGGGCGAGCACGCTGGATGGTCCCAAAGAATCATGGGCATTGTGGATTGCAGCGTTGTTCTGCTGAAAGACACAGTTATTTCCAGCCAAGCGGGGCCTTCAGTCAATAAGGATGCTCTTCCAACATGCCAGCCAGCTGCTGTTTCCCTGTATAACCTGAAGCTCTATTGTTCCATGGAAAAAAGATTATGATGGAACCTCCTCCACTGTGTCGTGTAGAAAATTTCTCTGGTGGGATATCCTTATTGTGCCAGTAACGTTGGAAGCCATCTGGACCATCTAGGTTAACTTTTTTCTCATAGAAAAACAAACCATTCTTCCACTTTTCTACGTCCCGTGTTTGGTGCTTTTCAGCAAAGTGTAACCGAGCTGTTTCTGTGGTGTGGAGGAGGCTTGACCTTTAAAGACGTTTACGATATTTAAAGCCCTTCTCTCGTAGATGCTGTCTTATTGTTCTTGAGCTGCATTCTCTGTCCGTAAGGATCTTAATCTGGTTCGACGATCGACTATTGTCTTGCCGGACAACCCGTCGAATCCTCCTGCTCAACGCCGGCGAAATGGTCTTGGGCTGACCACTTAAAATTCTCCTTCCGTATCCCTCAGGATCTTTTAAGAAATTTGCAACAGCAGTTTTACTGCGCCCAGTCTCACCAGCGATGGCATGTTGAGAGATACCTTAATTTTGCAGCTCGACAATGCTGCCACGTTCAGAACTTTGTCAACCTTTTCACCTTTGTCATGTTTTTACCCAATGTGTGACACAGGAGATGTGAGTGGGAAATGTTGACAATGCTATTGCTTGAACACAAATGACTAAATCGCGACCCCCCTGGGGGTTCGCGAAGCTTTGGCAGGGGAGTCACGTAACCTTGTTAGAAGTAGCTTGGGATAACATTAATTTTATTTCATCAATTACATTTTCATGCTCTTACATTTTTTTTCGTTTCGGTGCAAAGCAAAACGTGTGCTATGTTAGTTCAATGTCATTAGGTGATATTATGGGTGTATGTATGCGTGCCTGTGAGTGAATGTGCCTGTGTGAATGTGTATGTGTCTGCAACTGTATGTATGTGTGTACTAGTGAGTAGCGAGTATGTGAGGTACTCTGCATGTACGTATGCTTGTGTCTTTAGCTGTGATTAAGTGTGTGTGTGCTCGCTGTCGACACGTGAGTCACATGTCCGTTGCTGATTGGTGGATGACGAATCGCGCGACTGGCCACGCTCCCTTCCCTCCCAATACTTACCCCATCATTACTCTACCTGCACCCCCCACAAGTAGTCAGTGTAAGATCTGCAGTTTCCAAAGCGTTCATTATTCAACACTTTTATTTTATTTTAACAAGGAGATAAGTAAGCAGTAGAGGTGAGTTGTGTTCATGGCTAAACGGCGCAGATACTCAGATGCTACCTCAACATTACTTCACCACTGTGCTCGCCAACGACAGCATCGAGAAACCACAGTGTGTTTTGTGCCATGCTGTCCTGAGTACAGAGTCAATGAAACCATCAAAACTCAAGCGTCATCTCGAGATGAAACATCCAGAACACGCAAAGAAGGGTTTGGATTTCTTCAAACGGCATGAACGGTGTCTTAAAAGCCAAAGAATCGATAGAAGTGGGTCGTTTCAGCAGCAGAGTGCAGCCGTAGTGGAAGCTTCATATGAGATTGCATTCGAAATTGCTAAATACAAAAAAAAGCCTCACACGATTGGAGAAACACTTCTTAAACCCTGCATGATGAAAGCAGTAAATCTTATTCTTGGAGAAGCCAGTGCAAAGAAGATGCAGCAAGTATCCCTGTCAAATAATACTATACAGAGGCGCATTTCTAAAATGTCTATGGATGTGAAGGAACAGGTTTTGACTGAAATCAGGGTTCCCCTTTCAGCTCAACGAGTCAACAGATGTAAGTTCATGTTCTCAGTTGCTTGTCTTCGTGAGATGCATTAATTCAGGTGACATCAAAGACGAATTCTTATTCTGCAGTGCACTTGAAACAACAAGAAAAGCTGATGATGTCATGGAAAAGTTTCAATTTTGTTTTTCAAGACGAAGATCTTCAATAGGAAAAACGTGTGTGGGGTTTGTACGGATGGGGCACCGGCTATGCTGGGATCGAAATCAGGATTCCAGTCGAGAGTGAAGAAGCTAGCACCTCGCAAGCAAGGGCATCCACTGCATGATTCACCGATAGTCTCTCGCCAGTAAGACTCTCCTGCCTCTCTGCAGGAAGTGCTTTGAATCTGTAATTAAAATTGTAAATTATGTGAAGACCTCAACTCTACTCAA
>NW_027467782.1:11808998-11941500 GCF_004210375.1 Tachypleus tridentatus | reverse complement strand
GTTCTTTCTGACTGAGTAGTGTCTCAAAATCACCATTCATCAGCACTTCCCAAATCTGTGGCCCAACAAAGATACCACCTTTAGTTTTTACTCACCAACTTCTTTTGAAACTTATAAGATAGATGGAGGATGAAAGAAACATATCTTGATGATTCACTGAAAGTTGGAACTCAACTTTCTGTTTTCCTGGAACGTAATTCTCTCACTGGCCATTCCGTTTTTTTTTAATTAATTTTATGATATTGGCTATCCCAGACAGACAAAAGCTACAGTGTTTGTTTTTTACTCACTTTATAGACTTAGCAGAAGTGGATATTTGATTGCTTCAGGTATAAGCTGCATGTTCTACTATGTTCACAGCATTAATAACAGGAACCAATGGCTTAGTGTTCCCATCATGTAAAAGCACAATTTTCACACTAACTTTAGATGAATTGGTAAAATGTTTTCTTTCTTGAGAGTATAATCAGTACTTGATTCTTCAATTAGTGCATCAACATTTGTACAGAAACACAAAGTATCTTGCATGCTGTAGTGAGAAGCAAGACTTTATGATAAATTCCATTGCCGTAAATGAAAGTTCCCATGCTGTTTCAGTATAAAACAAGTCACAAATCTGATCATTTAGTTCATCTTGTGTGATCAGATGAGGCAGTTTATGCTGAGATGCCACAGGGGTAAAATTATTAAATGAAGGAAGTAAAGATGATTCATTGTCTTTTGCAGTATAACTTCTATTTCCACTTTGCTGCTGGATGTGACACAAGAAAATCATCCCCATGAGATACTGGTTTCATCACAGATGCAATCTCTGGATATTTAGTGTATTGTTTAGTTTTGTCTGAATATCCAGAAATATTAATGCAAAAATAACAGTAAGTTAGATGATCTTTGGGCTCACACTGTATCATTGAAATTGTAAATGACACAATTGCTCTTCTTTTATTTAGCCACTGTGTGAAGCCAGATTTGGAAACTGTACAACACAAATGTAGCATAAACTGTTTAGGTGGTTTTTGGACTTTACTTGAAGTGAAAGTGATTATATCACAGGTATGATGTGAGGAAGATGGACTTTGTTTTGAGTGTGGGCAGAGCCAGACAAAGTAACCAACTGAGTGAGTGAGTGAAAAGCAGTTGAGAGAGAGGTGTATCACTCTGCCCATTTTAAGCTCTGTTGAGGGACTCCTCAAATGTTCCTGGGCAGAAAAGGTGAACATGGGAATGAAGCAAAATTGGTGCAAGTCATTATAATTTTATCAAGAACAAGCAGCACATATGAACAATATATATGGAGTTTTACACCAATACAGTTACTGTCTGAAGTTATCAAAAATTTATTCCTTTTGTTCATTAAACTTTCTATGTAAACTTAATTTCACAGTATAAACCTATTGAACTGAACTGATTGTATGGTATTACACATATTGTTGATAAAGTAGTGAGATACTACAGTATCTTAAAATCTAGAGGTGATGGACAAATTCTGATTACGTGTCTGAAACCAAAACTATTTAATTACCAAATAATCACTTGAGTTTTCTATTGTAGCAAATGATTTGTTATGCAGTGTTACCTAGAACATTGTTTAGGGCAAATTTGTGTTATAAAGATAAAAGTTTGTTTGTTTTTTTTTTTTACTTTACAATGGTGTGTTTACACTTTATATTTTATAATGCATGCTTTTGTACCAATTGCAATGTTTATTTATTTATGAAAAGTGTATAACTACCTTTCAAGTTGTTTTAGAAATAAAATTATTGCTAAAAAATACAAGTTTAAAATAATGCAACATTTTTAAAGGGTCTTATTTTTTTAGGTAGGTCTTGTTCAGGCTTGTGAATGAAAAGGATAATATAATTTACTATTTTTTTTAAATATTATTAATTTGACCTATCCATACTTTTAGTGTGAATTAATGTTCTTTACCCCTTAAGGGTGAGAGAAGCAGACAAGAAGAAGTTGGTAGAAACTGCCCTAAAACAGCTCAGACAGTTAACATCAAACAGTGATTAGTATAATTGTACTTAATTCTTCCCTTTGTTACATATTTTGGTTTCCTATAATTACTGGCTTGATGGAAAGTATCCATTCAGTTTTTTGTGTGTTTAATGAATTAGTAAAATGTGACTGTTCAATGTCAAGAACATTGATATCAATTATTCTGAGAAGTGACTGAACCAGGCTTTCAGTTAACATTAATAAAATATAAAGATTCTCATCATTACCACAGTTTTGTTAAAAATGGATAGTTCTAGCAGCAGAGCTTACCATATTAATATTTGCCTTACAAGGAAATTAGGCCAAGAAGTGCACTTTCTACTTATTTCTAACAAAATATATTGACCAGTTTTTAATTGTTTGGCTATATAGTTTTAAAATTTTGTGAGAGACAAAAACGTTTATAACACTAAATTATTAAAATTATTTGACCCATGTGTTGCTTTATTTCAGTTTTAAATCACTTTTGTTTAGCCCATTTATTGTGTTATAGAATAGGGAAAGTGTGATTCTGAGGGAAGTTTGATATTATAATTAAATTGTAATCATAACACAAATAATAAAAAAAAAGACATTAAACACGGGTCAGTGTTGTCTGGCAGATTTTAGTGTATTAGTCTATTAATAATTATACCTTGAGTGAAATTATAAGTAAAATATTACAATATAAGACAAACACTGAAATATTTTCTAATATAAAAAAAATAAAATTCATAAGGTTTCTAGCTGATTTAGAAATTTAGGAAAAAAACTTCATTATAGTATGAATGTAGACATTTCAAGAAATCACTAGGTAAATTAACATGTTGCTATTGTGGTACATGTAATAGTTCTGTTCTAATTTTCCATTTGATTTAATAGCTAGCTCATAACTGTTTGGTCTCAAGGTAATATATAGATAGTAGAAAATGAACTTGAATCATCTTATAAACTGTTGTTGTGACACAACTGAATTCCTTGTGTTTTCTGAATATAACTCAACAACTAATTGTAAAGTTACATACAGATATTAGAATATAAACAAACCTTGTAGTATAATAAATAGCAGCTATGATAGATCTAAACTGTCTTCTTTATGATTCAACACACTGATATAGTTGTGTTAAGAGAGTCATAAACAATATCTGTAAAGATGTTTTCAAAACAAACACCAAGGGCCTTTATGAGATTTTAGAATGGTACTTAATACAGTTTCTCAAGTGTGGTCCCAGACACTAGAAAATCACAGTATTATGACAAGGGAATAAAAAATGGTTATGTGCTAATATGGTAATACTCTAATGTAGTGGGAGATGCTAAAAACAAACAAACAGTACTACAACCATGAAAAAAGTGGCTAAATGATTGTCACTCGTGTAAAACCTTGATGTTGCTATAAGGTGACTGTTTTGTGGTGCTAAATAATTTGACAAAGTTGTTTACCAAACTAATGCAGAAGAGCATATGATGTTACTACTATAGAATAATTCAGTTTATTTGTTACATATACAAGACAAATATGTCTGTAGTAATATTACAAAGTAGTATAATTTGTTTGTCATTGTATAAACAGACTTTTCATCCTCTACTTACATCAGACACTTAGAGCTGGCAGCTGGTTTTTACTCAATATTAAACATATTTACGTGCTGCGTATTTGAAAGCCAGTGTTCAGTTTATTTTGAAATAAATCTCGCACATCTCATGCTTGTAAGAAATGTTTGGTAGGATAGTCTACAAATGGGAAAAGGACTTTTAAAGAATCTTAAAAATGGGAATAATGTTTGACATGTTTCTCTAATAATTTGACACTGAAAGAAGTTAGTTGTGCTTAACTTTATGAAACATTTAAAGTTGTACATTTTACTTGTCATAAGTATGCTACTGGTTGAATTGTAATTGACTAATTAGATAAAATAATTATTAGCGTTGTACTGTGCATTTTAGCTCATAATGAATGATACATCATCAGGTTATTATGGGGTATAATTTTCAACAGTTTTTGTACTTTACATTAAATAAAACCCACTATCTGGTAGATGGTGTAGTTAAATACTTTTCCTTTGCAAAGAGGTTTAAGTGGAATAGTCCATTGCAGTTAATAATAAGGTAATATAATTTACTTTGTTTTGTGTGAATAATACATACTTCATGAAAAATATATTAAGATCCATTTTTTTCATAATTACAGTCATTAAGTGTTGCTTTTTTTTAATATCATTCATGCTTTTTAATTTATAAATTTGACTGCTCATGGGAGAGATGTAATTAAACATTAAGGGTTTTTTTTCTCTCTAGCACTATACTGTTTCTGCTTCTGTTTGTTTAATTTGTTTGTTACCATGAAATTCCAATTTTGAAGGTCCCAAACTTGTAGATGTTTACAACACTAGAACTACTAGTAAACATTTGTTAATGAAGAAGAATTTTTGTAACATTACTCCTGTTACTGATTGTAAACAGAAGACTTAGTACTCATGATTTACATATTAATTTATGTTAATTAAAGTATAGTACTATATCATGTTGTTGTTTTTTTAATTCATGGAATACCTATTGTGAATCATATAAGAAACTCTCAAGAGATTCAGACAAATAAAAAAATTGCAAAGAGCAATATAAAATTCTAACAAAAAGATAGCCATGTTTAGATGGTAGGTAAAAAACTATCGTGTTTTGTTTTTGTTATTTGTTGTGAAAAAAAAAAAGTCAAAGTGGCCTTTTAACTAATATAAAACAATTTGTTAATGATAGTACAAGTTCCCTACGGAGGCCTTCAACAGTTACAGAGATTAGTGATAAGGGTTAACATTTTCTGTGACCATTAGTTGTCTTAAGGGTTCAAAATATTTGTAAGCTAATAACCATCATGAAGGGTGGAAACTTCTGTAAGGTATAAGCCTCTGTGTTTCTTAAATGTTTTCACAAAAACTCTTAGTTGTTTACAATCCATTTTGTCAGGTTGGACTTCAATGGTCACATCATGATTCAAACTGCTTACTCGTGAATGTTCAACATTTAGTTGTTTCTTGTCCCAACCTTTTGTATTACTTTGTTTTGACTGTAGGCAATTTTTTTTTCAGAATAGTATGTTACTGTGGACATGAATAATTAGTGTAAATATGTGTATATTTGCTTTGATGTTTTGAACTATGAAGTGCTTCTTTATGCTTAGTTTTACACTTCTGGAAACAACTAAAACCATTTAACTCAATTGGGGATTTTAACACTAGTTAAAAGGTTATAAAATTTGATAATATTGTACTTCTTTTGCTTTTATTGTAAATGTGAAAAAATTGATCAGAGAAACCAACTTTAAAACTTAATATTTATAAGTAGACTTCAAATAAAACAAGTCAGAACTATTTTTGTGTGTGTGTGTGTTTGGAAAATATTTTATTAATCATTATAAACTTATAACTACTACAAAGAAACTGTATACCATACTTATTTTTCTGGTTGTGTTAGATGTTGATGTTTTTCAGTTTGAAGAAATCAAGTTTTGTGGAATGTTTTTTGTTCAGTAACTAGAGAAGGATATTTATCTGTGTTTTACATTGTATGTTTTTTTTTGTTTGTGGGTTACATTTGTTTTCCACAAAATAGTTTATTGTAACTTATCTGTTTATACCTTTGTTGCTGAGTTTTTGGGAGATAGTTTTGAAGTGCCTTTTGTTAGCAAACTAAACAATTTCCATAAAATCAGTTTATAAGTTTTATTGGTAGAATTTATCCTATTTAATAACACCATTTTTTTGCTTGAGTTGTATATATAGAGCAATATTTACATGTTTATGTACACAGTATATTTATTACTTGTTTTGGTTTCTGAAAATATTGGATGGATGAATGGATAGAATACATTAAAAGTTAATTGTATACTTAGTGTTGTTTTTGTTAGCTGGTGTTAATTTTTAATGTTTTAAACAGTAATTTGTATGTATTTAAGAATTACTATATTATATGAAACTATGTTGTTTTATCCAATAACAAACAAGCATACTTCAATAAGATGTTGGTTGTTGTTTTTGAAGTTAAGAAATAATAATACAGTTGTTAACAAAGATGACTAGTACATAGTTTCCAAAATGTTTTTTTGTAGATTGTTTTATTATAGGCTGTGTGTGACTTACAGATATTGCTGTATAGTCACAGTTCTTTTATGTAGTAACATTTACTATGCAACTCTAGATACATATACTTCTCCCTCAAGTACTTTTGTCAGACATCATTTCATTTGTAGGTCATAAAAACGTGATGAATATAATCTACAGCCTTTGTTACTGTTTGTTTTTAACAACTAAAATAAGAAGACAATTTTTATGATATAATATCAAGATGTTCCTCCCATTTGATACTACTGCTTATAATGACGTAAAATTATTTTTATGGAAGTAAACATTACAACTTTATTCAACATACATTATTATTGTGGCATTATATTTTATTTCATAACATTCAGTTTGAGATGTTTTAAGGATAGTTTGGTACAGCTGTAGCAATGTATCCTTGTCTGATAAATTTTTTAGTGTTCCTCTTTCTTTTGTTCATGCAATCATATGTCCTAATGTGATATTAAGTACAGTGGTTGTGAAGGAAAAAGAAAATTTACTGAATTTTAACATGATACAGGATATTTGAATATTTTGAGTTATTTGCTTTGAATCATTTCATAATGTTCATTATGAAGAATGAGGATTTAACAATCTGGATTAAACAGAAGTTTATTTATACATTGCTATTTATCTTCAGTTAACACATTTTACACTTTTCTGTTAGAGATTCCATCTTTTGATTTCCCATCCTATGTTATAATCCTTGTACAAATTTTACAACCCTAGTCATTCCCATTTGGTGATCACGTTTGTATGTATATCTTCCCTTTAAATAGCTGATTGGCAAATAGCAAGATTTTGCCCCAGCTGTTATTATCTTTTGAAGAAAGTTCACTGAATAAAAGTAAATTAACATTTTTCCAGGGATATTTTTAGCATGATACAGCCATGTTCTCAAAGCTCTCTTTGCTTTCAATTGTAAATTCAAGAAGGTTTACTGTTAGTAATAGGGATAACACAAGATGGGTCTGTAAAATATTTTATATATCAGTTTTTTACTTCAATAAAAAAATTTCCTTACAAGAAAACGAGGACAGTTTCACACTATTAACTCATCATCTCTTTTGTATGCCTTTTTTCAAGGAGCTTCCATTAATAAAAATTAACTTCTCATACTGAACCTGTAGCTTAAGGTAGGCATGTTGCTCTCTTTATAATCATGAGGTCCTGTGTAAGTAAGTAGTAGTAACACAAAGTAATTTAGAATGTATAAGAGTGATATTCAAATGCAAGTAATACCAACCTAACTAACAATGGAATTACAAGAGAATGATTGTCACATGCATTTAAAAAAAATTAATGTTATGTGGTAGTTAGTCTTTGGAAATTCTTAAAACTGTTTAACACCTTAAAACTTCCCCTTGTGGAGACTACCAAATAAAACTGATGGTCCAAAGATTTTGAGATGCTTGTTAAAATGTTCTGGGATATTTGTAATCAGTGTGATATATAATGGTCAGGATCGTGTAATTCTGTGATAAAATACTTAAGTCCTGTCTATTGACTTGAAGATCCCTTGCATATTTGGTCTGGCATGGCCAGGTGGTTCAGGCACTCAACTCAACACACAGAGTCGCGGGTTTGAATCCCCGTCACACCAAACATGCTCACCCTTTCAGTCATGAGGTTGTTATAATGTGAGACTCAATCCCACTATTTGTTGGTAAAATAGTAGCCCGAGAGTTAGTAGTGGGTGGTGATGACTAGTTGCCTTCTATCTAGTCTTGCACTGCTAAATTAGGACTGCTACTTCAGATAGCCCTCACGTAACTTTGCACAAAATTCAAAACAAACACACAATTTATGCATATTTACTCTTATGTAAAGGAACTTTGTAACTTTGGACAGTGACATACTGGAAAAAAACCTGTTTTGTTTATTGCTAGTAAATTTTGTTATTTTCATGCCATTGAAAAATAATTTTCTTTTCTTTCTTCTTCTTTGTTTATTTTTCAGAGGTTTCTAAAGAAAATCAAGGAACGATCTTTGTCGCCGAGTGTCTATGAGAAGAAAACAAAGTAGTACTAGTCAGGAAGATTCAGAATTAAGTGAAGGTGTAGTACTAGTCAGGAAGATTCAGAATTAAGTGAAGGTGTTAAAATTTGTTTATTTTAATTTAACTACTACATGAAATAAAAGTAGATAACTATCAGTTCTCTTGTGCCTCGCTGGTACAGCAGTAACTCCTAGATTTACAATGTTAAAATTAGTGATTCAATTCCCCTCGGTGGACTCCAGCAGATAGCACAATGTGGCTTTGCTATGAGAAAACGCACACGCCAGTTCAATTAGTAAAAGGTAAAAAGATTTTTACCCAATATAGTTATCATAGAAAACTCTAATTCAACATTTTCTAACTCAAAAATACTTCAGAATTGGTTATTTTATCATTTTGTAACATTTTTTAAATAAAAATTGGAAAGAAAATTTAAAAAATGTAAACACTTGTTTGCATACAGCTTTGAGGGGAATCTCTTGTAAATGGTGCAACTTTAAATTATTTTCAAATTTTCATTCCATCCCAAAACATTGGTTTATAGATAAATAAACTATCATACTTTTAAGTACATAATTAAACATTTTCTGTTTCTTTTCTTATTTTATTATTACAGTTTTTCAATTCCACCCTTTATAATGTCACAGCATGTAGTCTGAACTACAATGAAGAAAAGCATAAAGAACATAGCTACAAATAAGGTTTGAATGCCATTAGATGGAACATATTATAAACTGTTTCCATCAGTGTGAAGCAAGTAAAATATTTAAGCAGAGGTCCTCAGAGATGAACAGAGGAATCTTGTGAAAAGTTTAGTAAACATAAAACTAAACTAGAGATCTGATACTTTTATTTTTAGTTTCTTTAGGTGTGTTTCTAATTGTTAAAAGGTGTTTTTTGTATTAAATTATATCTGTTTGAAAGCTATGAAAAGTTTCTCTTACGACCAGACATTAGTTAAATTTAGAGGGTAGTGAAGGTAACACCAATATATTATTTTGATTCAAATCCTTATTTATTTTGTTAGGTTTATTGTATGTAAATAACACAAGTAAAATAACTTGATGAAATTTACATGAATAGATGACAACTGCCTGTTGGAGAAAAACAAGTGTAGATGATAACATTTGGAAAGTCTTCCACCTCTGGTCTTCAAGTGGAAGACTTCAAAATGTCATCCTCTACACTTGTGATTTTACAGCAGTTATCGTCCATTCAACCAAGTTTCATCACAAATACCTGTTTAAACAAACAATCAAAGAATAGTAAAACAACGTGTTATTTTGTGAAGATAGATTGGTCAAGTCTAAGAATATGGTTAGCAAACATATTTTTAACTACTCTGACCACTTTGGTGGTGATACCTTTGTTAAAGTTCATGATGGTAGGTTATGAATAAATCTTTGTAACAGAAAGAGCCAGAAAATTTGAAAAGTATTAATTACTGAAGAAGGTATACAACAAATCTCAATAAAAAAATGTATTTATTTTCATTATGATTGAATATTCATATCTTTTATCAGGCCTGCAAAACTGTGTCAATAAAGCACCAACTATCTGTACAAATGTAGCTGTTCTGTTTTCACAGTTTTCAGAAAATATTTATAGGGTCATCACTGTGACCAGTTGTAACTTGGGCACAGTTTATAATTTATCAAATTAGCTCTCTGAGCCATTAGGTTTAAATGTTTGTACTTTAGCACAGATGATGACACCATTTAAGAACTTTCATGAAATTGTATTTTGTAAACATGAAAATGTAATTATATAAAGCTGTAGGTTTGAATTTGCAGTATTTGTCTGTAGTTTGCACTAAATACTATAAAAGTGATTTGGAAGTCAAGATAATGAAATTTCATATCCAGAAGTACTTAAAATATTATAATTGTAAATTATTCATAGTGAAATGGTAAAACACCCTTTATGTTAAAATGTAAAACTGTGACAGTTATGCTGTACAACATAGTGATTAAATGCTAACAAAGCTTTGTGGAAGCTTAACGATAACCACGATGTCACATTACATTTCCCAGATAAATATTCTTCAAGATTTTAATACATTTCACCATTTCAACTTGTGACTGGTTAGATATCTCACAATAATGTTAATACGATATTTTTATTTTTAAAAAGTTCAGGATTGGTAATTTTCAATTTTGTTTGTATAAAATACAGCTTTACTATAAAAAAATATTGTCTGGTCATTAGTAACTTTAGTGACACAGATTTTATCATATCATTATTATTTATCTCAGATGCATTGCATGGTATTTTTAAATATTGTAGTATATATATTTTTAAAGTGTCTAACAGATTGTATTATTTCTGTATAAAATTGTTCAATATTATTACGTTCTTTATGACAGAGACTTTTTTACTCTGAAAATAATTTATGTTTTGCAATAGTTTATGTCAAACAACCTCATGTTGGATTAAAGTTATTAATGGTATTTATCAAGTTTTGGACTTCGTCATAACGATGACCAGAACAGTTTAAAATAGTTCCAATTTATCTTCTTCATTTTTATGACTTCTAATAGATCAGATATTATTATTTCTTTGTTTTTTCTTGTCACATTTTTGAGGTTTATTTCAATAATAACTTTATATTTTTCATTTATATCTTTGTTATGGATATTTAAATATAAAACTTTGTAATTTCTCAAATGTGTGTCAAAATTCTTTATCATGAAAATTAGGGTTTCCCAGACTGGTTGATATTGATCCCCTTGGTTTGGTGAGACTGTAAAGGGGTGAATAAGGACTTAAGTGTTGATAGGAGGACAGAAAGAACTCCTGTGCTAAGTTGGCCTATGCATCTAAGTGCTGTATGACTCTCCAAGTTTGTATGTTGTTAAAACTGCAATTAGTCATGTAAATGGTTGGACTTCTGAAGAGACAGAGAAATAGGTTTAATGTTAGAAACTTCAGAGACTCAAACTCTGAACCCTACAGTCCAATATTCATCAGGCAACTTTAGAGAAAACCTCATTCTTTTTCACATTTTATGTTTCCTAATGATTGCATCATAAAAGTTGATTATATTTTGAAGTTTCACTTCGAATTTATGTTCTAAGAATTTGAGAATCAGTGACCGCTTTATAAATTTCTAAAGGGGTCAACATCTCAAAAGGCTTTAGGAAATCCTGATATTATTTTGATATATTTAGGTGTATGGTATACGATGTACTTGTGCTGTTTATGACCTCCAAGTTCTTATCATTCATGTTCTATGTAAAGTATAAAATCAGTGGCCTTTTTTAATCATTTCAAACCAGTTCATGTGTTTGGTCGAATAAACGTACGACAAAAAATTTGTCATTATCAATTGCTAACTAATTTCTGTGTGTTATGAAAACAATGATTCAGGTCATTCTGAGTCAGACTTAGAAGAACACAAGCAGTGACACAGCTAATTGCACCAGTGGTAGTAATCCTGAGCATGGAGTCGAAGAAGAAGAGTTGAGTGACTACGGTGAGCACAGTGGACTTAGTGTTGAGAGTGTCACGAGCACTGCTGTTGACTGCAATGGAAGACTAGAAGAAAATTTGACTAGTAATAAGGCAGTTCTGCAAAACGGACTTGATTATATATTAGCAAAAGGTAATAATTGTTAGCATTGGCAAAAAATATACAGTTTCTGAATGAAGTTGCACAAATTCTTGAATGGCTATAAGTAAGCAAACTATAGCAGCAAGCGTGATAGTTAAATTTTCCCAAGACCAAGTTCCGTAGCTCTTAGCTATATTCAGTTGTATAAATGATAATTTATAGAACTGGAAAATTAACTGATTAATCAATATAATCAATTACCTATGAGTATTTATAAATTATGCCATATAAAATAATTCATTAATTGGAGTTACTGTAAAATCAGTTGATGTTGCAAAAGTAATCAACTGATAAAGTTGATGTTCCACAGTTTAGTGAAAATGTCGAGAGACCAGTAAATGATAAAGAAAATGATTCTACAATGACAAAACATCAAAACCACTAACCTCTCTGACAATGATGAACAGCTGGAAATACTGGAGAAGAGAATCCAAGTACATGGAAACAACAAGGAAAGTAGAGAGCTAAAACCCTGAGTTCCACACCCAACGAGCAGTGAAAGAAAGGACAAACAGGGATTGCCATCCCAAAACAGACATTACACAGATAAGATAAACAGTAGTGATAAACATTTTATCCTGATACACGAAATCTCAAGATACCTATTATCAGAATATAAATGTAGAGCGAGCCACGAGACAAGCTCAGCCCTATCTTTCCTCAAATAAAATGCTAAGACGATCAATAATCCATATACAACTTTTCTCCAGGGAATGCAACACCGACATACCGCATAAGAGGTAAGACCTGTTGATAAAGAAATTACAAATTAGGTATAATATAAGCAGGACTGTAACAAAAAAATCGTTCATAATATAATGAGAAGACAAAAACATCAAACCAAAGAACGTCAAGAGAGGAAAGGAACCAAACCACAAAGCATTTTAAACCATACTTTGCTAATGTCAAGTCAAACGGAATATTAAAGGAAGATGCAAGATGACCCAACCATCTGGCCTTGAGAAGATTCGTTTGAGCTTTACTAATCTGAGAGTAACGTCTCCATCACAGCAAGAGTAGTACCAATGGAAGAAGGCCAGATGTAAGAGATGTTGACATCATGTGTATGGCAACACAAGTTCAACAGGAACATCATGAGATAACTAGATACTTTGAAGCGTGTTAAAAAAAAAAACAGAAACATTCTCAGTGGTCAAGGTATGCAGCAGGAAGAAACAATTGGCAATCATAACACGAACCTTGATGAAACTAAACAGAATCTAATTTTAATACAAAGGGTAAAATCACATTTTTTAACAAAAAAGTATAAATCGTTGGTTATTCGTAGAATTGCTATAAATGTATCCAAAACAAAATATTGGGTACAGTAAAAGTACGTAAACAAGTAAAGTGATAGTGTAGATGGACAGTGTTTAAAACGATTTAAATCATTACGTTGATTAGCAAATTTATTTCGTTTTACATATACCTCATAGAAATTTTACGAATAACTACCATTCCATATGTTTTATTTCCTATTTTACAAGGGTATGATCTCTAAAAAACAAACAGATGTAGTCATTACGTTTTATTTTACTCACTAGATGGCAGGTCACACACATTATCAGAGAAGATTTTCGACCTCTGTTTTGATCAAAATCCACAAAAAAACAGTTACTAAATCATTAAGAGTTATCGAGTAATAACGACATCTGGTCTTGTTTCACAGCTGGAAGTGTTTGTTGTTAAGCGCAAAGTGTCGCAGTGCAGTATCTGTACTCTTGTCCAACACAAAAATCGAATAAATTAATATTTTAAACCTCAGATATAACGGTTAGCCTCCAGAGCTTTGTTTTCAAAAAATATAGGGTTATATGTTTTTTGTCTGTGACGGAGGTCTCTAATCCCAAATTTTAAGTGGATAGCCACACCGTCATCCCATCAGAGATTTGATTTGATTGGCTAATTAAGCAAAGTTCTAATAAACTTTCCACCGTATTTACTGAAGAGAACTTAACCTCGGATTTTGCATTGTAAGTCTGTAATTTTACCACTAACCCACCAAAGGACCTTGTAAAGAATGTTTATTTGCAATACTTTCACAAAAAAGAAAATCTTGAAAGAACATTTAATTTTTATCTGTTGTTATAAATATTAGTTGAATGCATGTATTATATTTCTCGCTGGATAGAAGAAAAATATGAGGTTTATAAAGCTAAAATTTGTCGTTCCAGTCCCTCCATGAACACAGAATAGATAGCCTACTGTATAGCTCTGCGATTACCAAGAAATAACTACAATAGTAGCAATAATACTACCACTATATTATAATCACGTATTAACACGAATGTCTGGGCTTCAGATTTCTCGTTCTAGTTGGTGCGACCTCTACGCCAAAGTATTTTTTTGTTATTGTTGATATGCGTCTCAGAATAAAGGCCTTGGAGCCTATTTGTAGTTAGAGTGAATCATCACAATGGACAGTATGCCAAGAGTTACTTTAGTGCCTGAAAAATATCCACAAACACCAGTAAATAGAAACTATTTTAAACACTTGTGTTGTTGAGAGCTCAAATTTGGAACGAATACCGTCAGCTGCAGGTAGGCGGCGCCAGTAAACACATCACGAAGCTCTTTTGTGGGGTAGGTGTATATATATCAGGCTTAGAAGGTGCGAGAGAGACTGCCGAATAAAGAACAACTATGGACAAACGTCATCACAAGGGTAGGAAATCTAGTGTTCTGTGTCCACCACAACAGGTGATACACGAGTGAGGTTTATTATCAGGTTTATTAATCTCATGTCCTGGCCTGACATAAATTTTTAAAACAAATGATTTTCTTAATGTTAAGTAACTCTCCCAGTGGCATAGGCGTACGTCTGGGTATAATACCATACATGGGATTTTATGTTTTTTAACCTTTTTGTTCTCATTTCCTTCTACTTATTTGTTTCAACAAAACGTGAATTGAAGGACGTAGAAGTTTTGTTTGTCTCTAAATTTTGCGCAAAGCTATTCGAGGGCTATCTGCGCTAGCCGTCCGTAATTGTGCAGTGTAAGGATAGAGGAAGGCAGCTAGCCCACACGGCTGTAAGGGTTAGTATATTTGGTGCGACGAGGGATTCAGAACCCGTGGTTTACAAGTCGAACGCCTTAACCCACCTGGCTGCGCCGGACCTTATAGAGATTTTCTTTTCAACTGAAGTAAGTTGATATGAGCCAGTAAGTTCCGTTTGAAAGCATTTAGTTAAGTATAATGGTGAAAGTTTCTTATTACTGTCATGAACTTGTACTTCGTGTTTTATAATTAATTTGTGACTCTACTGTTATCATGCAGTACATGTAAAATGACTCTTTGACATCACATTTGTTTGGAACGAAAGTTCACAAGCGTTTTTGTTGCTTTTTGAGGCATAGTTTGTCATCTTACGGAAGATATTTCTTAGCGTAACAATGATTTTGAAGAAAAATCCACTTACTAGACTTGTTCCTTGAGGAAACCAGTCTTCCCAGTAGCATGTCTGTGGACTTACAATGCTTGAAAACAAGTTTAGATACTAAATGTGTGCTAAACACAGATAGCCCTTTTCGAAGCTTCTCGGTTAATAAGAAAGAACAAATTGAACTGTTCCCCTGCAGTGGCGGATAACCTAAAATCCTAAAATACCAATTTCAACATCAATAAATTTTATCGTACTTTTAATAAATCAGTCTAACAAATAAAAGATATGTTTTCTTTCCACTCTTAGAATATTTAGAGGTCAGTGAAGGATCATTTCCATCCACCTTCTTCCCCAACTCACTGTGTGGGTATACAATTGATGACTAAGCCAGGGTCATACTGAATTAATAGAGAGAACACTATACGGACCCTAGGCCATAAAAAGTATAGTACCACACATACCCACATAACTGTCGGGTTTTAACCCCAATTAAAACTTTAACTAAAAGAACGTCTTAATATATGATTTGGCTACTAAATAACACAATGGTGTTAACTAAGTTTATAAGCCAATTTCTGTTTTACAAACACTTTTAATTGTCTAAAGTTTCACATTATTTTATAAAAATAATTTAATTTGTTTTATTATTTACTTCTTTTTTATTAAAGTCAAGTTGTACATAAATTATTTATCTAATGAAAACACTTTTAGGGTGACATCATACACCCTAAACTGCCCTGACATCTAGTGAAATGTGAATTACATTCAGTAAATAAGATTATTAATTATTAGAACATGAGCTGTTAAATTATTGTGTGGACAGTTATTTTATTTCTACAAATAACTTTAATAATACGATAAAAGTATAAAAGTAATATATTTTAAATATCATTTTATGTTTATTTGTCCTTCTGAATTATTTACTATATAATATATGAAAAATAACTATTAAGCACAATCTACATTACATAAACTAAATGTGTAAATTCTTACTGGTTGAAGTATAATATTTATAATTGGTTAAAGATGTAATATTGAAGACATTTTACAATGTTCTTCATTGTGAACCAACACTTGTTTTAAAAAAGTACAGTTTTCTCTTCATTGTTTCATGTTTAACAATATATGGTGTAATGAAGCTGAAACATTGACCACGATATAATATTTCACATTGGTTAAATGTCATTTGAATAAATGGGAAGAGAAAACATAGTGTTCTAATTAGTAGTTTTAAAATCTAAAAACACATTATGGTGCACGTAAAGTTGTGAATTGTTTGCATATTTCTTTTTATCAGTCAGTAAGTAAAATACCACTGGTGGTTGTTATTTAAACAATAAACAGAGATGCGAGGAATGTGAAAAAGTATTACCTCTTGCCCATTGTTGGCTTTGTTCTTTCGAGGACTAGTCTGCAATGTGTGAAAGACACAGATGAACTGTACAAAGAGATGGGGTCGATATGCAAATAATTAAACGTGTTAAAAGATAGAATAAATACAGTTTCATAATATCTTATTATAAATGAACTGAAAGTTCATTCTCAATCCCATATCTAAAGGTTTTCTTGATAATTTGTATAGTAAAACTACTTACACTTATGAAATACTATATTAATAGTGGTATAGATATGTCTCGCACACAATCACTTTTTTTAAAGATAAATTTAAGTATTGGATTTGATATAACTAGATTATGAGACATTACAGCTCTTAATATAATTGTAAAATAATACTAAATGCATAATAAAAAATTTTGAAAATACAGAGAATTTACAATAGAAATCATCTAAGACTAGAGGGTTTGTTTGTTTGTTTGTTTTTTGAATTTCGCACAAAGCTACTCGAGGGTTATCTGTGCTAGCCGTCCCTAATTTAGCAGTGTAAGACTAGAGGGAAGGCAGCTAGTCATCACCAGCCACCGCCAACTCCTGGGCTACCCTTTTATCAACGAATAGTGGGATTGACGGTCATTTTATAACGCTCCCACGGCTGAAAAGGCTAGCATATTTGGTACGACGGGGATGTGAACCCGCGACCCTCAGATTACAGGTCGAACGCCATAACCCGCCTAGCCATGCCGGGGCCCCTCCAATCAGGTTAAACGTTTCTCTCTAAACAATGATATTAACTAACATTTACTGTCTACCCCAAAGTAAAACCTTCACCAAACTGTATCTGATGCTGTTAAAATGAGCCGTGTTGAAATTATAGAAATAAATTTATCTGCCAAATGTCTACTTTACTTTTGTAAGTTTCTAGAAAATATATCTGGAGTGAATCAATAAAGAATAATGTTGACGCAATTGGCTGTTTACAATCTGGTTGTTTACAATTTGGCTGTTTACAATCTGGGTTGTTTACTAATCTGGCTGTTTACAATCTGGTTGTTTGGTAAAATTTGTTCTGAAATAACAACAACAAAGTAATTAGACTCCTGATTAAGTTATTGTTATTCTCTTTGTAAACGAGCATTATGGTTGTAGTTCATTCCAAAGCACAACGTAATTAAAGAAACTTTCTCGTAACAAAACAAACAGCAGATGGGTGAATTACGCTTCGGATAATGACAGAAACTTTCACAGACGCATCATGTTTTGGAAACTTGACATTCCACACACGTTAGTTAGTTAGGATACAATAAACTTTAGAGAGTTTAAAAAAATAGAACAAACAATGTACTGCAGAAAGATTATGATTGGGTGAACTAATCTCCATGTATTTATTGATGCTGATGACGTCTTTACAGGGTATGAGTGTATAAGTTTTCAGAATGAATGCTTATTATAGTCTCTTAGCATGCTAAACATCTCACAAAGATTGGATGTTGTCTTATAGTTTTTTTTCATCTCAATTTCTGTGGTCCTCTTCTAATATAAGTATGTGCTAAATCTTGATATCCTACATTGAGTGACGGGATTCGCAAACCTTCAACTTGCAATTGACACATTGTGAGTTGAGAGCCACAATCATCAATCCATGACAGCCCTTGATGCAAAACCAATCGTAATCAAATTACTAACTTAAGTATCGTAGAAACTTGACGATTATTTTAATCTGTTATTTATTTTCAGTCAGCTTTTTCTATGTGACCGACTTACTGGAAACAAATATGTGGAACTTGAGAACAAATCGTTACAGCACTCTACCTTAACAACTACTCATGCTTATTTACTTCTCTGTAAGGTCGTTTACTCTCGACAAGAAAACCATGATGCCATGAGGTTAAACAACTCTTGACAGACTTTTTAGTTGTTGTATAAGTGTAAGGCTTCTTTAATTTTGTGTTTGTTTATGTTTGTTTCTTTTTTTAGTATTTGGAGTGTTTTCAATGGTTATGTTGTTCCTATTTGACTTTGCAGTGTTCGAAAACGTGTGAAGGTATTCTTTTATCGACACACAGTTACACAACCCCTTTCAAACATGTGGTCAGCTTCCAGGTCAGTTACCTCTTTCTTTTGTGAACCTGACGATGACCGGAAGAAGGTCGAAAACGTTGTTCGCTTCTCTCTATGTAAAATATTTTCTCAACCCAAACGAGCCGTTTTGGCATATAAATTTCTCAACAAGTGGGTTTCTCGTCATCACTGATTAACTTTGACAGACTGCATGCATCGTGGGATTTGGTGCCGGTTTCGATGCCCAGTGGCCTAAGGAGGACAGTGAAAAAAAAAAAGGATTGAAGCAAACAGCAGAAACAGAAAGAGTGGATATGCAAGTAAGGATCGTCCGGAGTTGCTGTTGAAAACCTGGAATGTTTCTAGTTTGTGACTTAAACTTATTTATTATTATATGACTAGCTTTTCAAATAAAAGTGCTAACGGGTGTACAAACAATATCTTGGAAACACATCTAATAACAAATAAACAAAAAAAACATAACTAGAACTATTGGATTGTTTATTTTCGTGTTTGCTAGAACTGATATTTAAAGTGGAAATATGTGTGTGTGTGTGCGTGTGCTATTATGTGTAAGCCTACTCTATATCCTTTGAATTTCTAGATTCGAAAAAAATACTCTATAACCTTTGACTTCGTAGCACCTAAAAAACGCCTTGTGACTTTTGACCTTCTAAATATGGAGAAATACTCTATAACCTCTGCTCTTATAAGACATAGAGAAAAATGCTATGTGATACGTGATCTCTACATCTGGAGAAACTCTTTATAACCCTTAACCTCTAAGACCTGGAAATATATTTTATGACCTTGACTTTCATGTCTGAGAAAAATATGACCATAAAATCAGTTTTTATATTTTTCATAACAGCGTTTTATGCAGGACTGTATAAATATTATAATTCCAATTTTCCTTTAGTTTATTATTCAAGTTTACAGCGGTATTATTACTAGTTCAGTAATAAAATGCGTTTTCTCCCGATACCATCTGTACCGTCTTGTTTTCAGAATATGTTTGTTTTCGAATTTCGCTAAGCTACACGACAGCTATCTGCACTAACCGTCCCTAATTTAACAGTTTCAGACAAGAGGGAAGGCATCTAATCATCACCACTGGTCGCCAACTCTTGGGCTACTCTTTACCAACGAATAGTGGATTGACCGTATAATTATAACGCCCTCACGGCTGAAAGGGCGAGCATCTTGGTGCGACTGATCTGAACCCGCGACCTCGAATTATGAGTCGAGTGCATAAACCCCATGTCCTTGTCGGGGCCCTGAGAATCATTTCATGCGCACCTAAATTACTGTTTCATTGTTTGTTGTTAAGCAATGGGCTTCCTTTGTAGAGCCCAACACAGGTAGAAACCATGTTTTGGTCTTATATGTTTTAAACAGCTTATCTAATCAATAATCTATAAACTAACTTAGCAGCACCAATGCTACATATCTTTTAAATGCCATATAAATACATGTTTAGAGTGTTAAATAAAACAACATATATAACACACGTAGTGTTGTTCTTATATCGGAGTTCAGGTTATAACAGTGAAAATACATGGACCTAAGTAGGTTGCTATCTGTTTAGTTTCTTTTTATTTTAATATTGGTCAAATAGTAGACTTTAGCGGTACACTGTGTTAAAATCTACATTGCAATTGAATCATCCAGACGGTAAGTTGTTTTAATAATAGAAGAATTAATAGCTTGCCTTTAAATGGTAAGTAGTTAACAATACAGGAAGTGATTAGTACCTCTGAAAGAGAAGTGTCCTAGAGAAGGTTTCACAGTAGTCACACTAAGTACACATTACATAACTCTAGAACTGTTTCACATCAGTCACACTAACCACACAATCATAACTCTAGAACTGTTTCACATTAGTCACACTAACTACACAATACAAAACTCTAGAACTGTTTCTTAAGTACTAATTTAACTACACAGTACATAAGTCTGGAACTGTTTCACATTAATGACACCAACTACACAGTACATAAGTCTGGAACTGTTTCACATTAATGACACCAACTATACAGTACATAAGTTGGAACTGTTTCACATTAATGACACTAACTTCATAGCACATATAAAGTTGGAAGTGTTTCACATTATGACAAGCAATTATATGACTAAGTTAAGTTGGAAAATGTTTCACATTAATGACAACCAACTATACAGTACATGATTCGAACAGTTTCACATTTTGACACCAACTATCTTGCATGCTTTCGAAGAGTTTACATTAATTCCACTACACGTAATAACTTTCGAACTGTTTCACATTAATGCACTAACTACATGAACTAATTTTCTAAAAAGTATAAAGGAATTATGTTTAGAGAACTAGTTTAAAATATTTTAAAAACAAAATTTTGATTTTATTTGATTATATCACAGGTATGATGTGAGGAAGATGGATTTTGTTTTGAGTGTGCACAGAGCCAGACAAAGTAACCAACTGAGTGAGTGAGTGAAAAGCAGTTGAGAGAGAGGTGTATCACTCTGCCCATTTTAAGCTCTGTTGAGGGACTCCTCAAATGTTCCTGGGCAGAAAAGGTGAACATGGGAATGAAGCAAAATTGGTGCAAGTCATTATAATTTTATCAAGAACAAGCAGCACACATGAACAATATATATGGAGTTTTACACCAATACAGTTACTGTCTGAAGTTATCAAAAATTTATTCCTTTTGTTCATTAAACTTTCTATGTAAACTTAATTTCACAGTATAAACCAATTGAACTTAGCTGATTGTATGGTATTACACATATTGTTGATAAAGTAGTGAGATACTACAGTATCTTAAAATCTGGAGGTGATGGACAAATTCTGATTACGTGTCTGAAACCAAAACTATTTAATTACCAAATAATCACTTGAGTTTTCTATTGTAGCAAATGATTTGTTATGCAGTGTTACCTAGAACATTGTTTAGGGCAAATTTGTGTTATAAAGATAAAAAGTTTGTTTGTTTTTTTTACTTTACAATGGTGTGTTTACACTTTATATTTTATAATGCATGCTTTTGTACCAATTGCAATGTTTATTTATTTATGAAAAGTGTATAACTACCTTTCAAGTTGTTTTAGAAATAAAATTATTGCTAAAAAATACAAGTTTAAAATAATGCAACATTTTTTAAAGGGTCTTATTTTTTTAGGTAGGTCTTGTTCAGGCTTGTAAATGAAAAGGATAATATAATTTACTAATTTTTTAAAATATTATTAATTTGACCTATCCATACTTTTAGTGTGAATTAATGTTCTTTACTCCCTTAAGGGTGGGAGAAGCAGACAAGAAGAAGTTGGTAGAAACTGCCCTGAAACAGCTCAGACAGTTAACATCAAACAGTGATTAGTATAATTGTACTTAATTCTTCCCTTTGTTACATATTTTGGTTTCCTATAATTACTGGCTTGATGGAAAGTATCCATTCAGTTTTTTATGTGTTTAATGAATTAGTAAAATGTGACTGTTCAATGTCAAGAACATTGATATCAATTATTCTGAGAAGTGAGTGAACCAGGCTTTCAGTTAACATTAATAAAATATAAAGATTCTCATCATTACCACAGTTTTGTTAAAAAATGGATAGTTCTAGCAGCAGAGCTTACCATATTAATATTTGCCTTACAAGGAAATTAGGCCAAGAAGTGCACTTTCTACTTATTTCTAACAAAATATATTGACCAGTTTTTAATTGTTTGGCTATATAGTTTTAAAATTTTGTGAGAGACAAAAACGTTTATAACACTAAATTATTAAAATTATTTGACCCATGTGTTGCTTTATTTCTCAGTTTTAAATCACTTTTTGTTTAGCCCATTTATTGTGTTATAGAATAGGGAAAGTGTGATTCTGAGGGAAGTTTGATATTATAATTAAATTGTAATCATAACACAAATAATAAAAAAAGACATTAAACACGGGTCAGTGTTGTCTGGCAGATTTTAGTGTATTAGTCTATTAATAATTATACCTTAAGTGAAATTATAAGTAAAATATTACAATATAAGACAAACACTGAAATATTTTCTAATATAAAAAAAATAAAATTCATAAGGTTTCTAGCTGATTTAGAAATTTAGGGAAAAAAAACTTCATTATAGTATGAATGTAGACATTTCAAGAAATCACTAGGTAAATTAACATGTTGCTATTGTGGTACATGTAATAGTTCTGTTCTAATTTTCCATTTGATTTAATAGCTAGCTCATAACTGTTTGGTCTCAAGGTAATATATAGAAAGTAGAAAATGAACTTGAATCATCTTATAAACTGTTGTTGTGACACAACTGAATTCCTCGTGTTTTCTGAATATAACTCAACAACTAATTGTAAAGTTACATACAGATATTAGAATATAAACAAACCTTGTAGTATAATAAATAGCAGCTATGATAGATCTAAACTGTCTTCTTTATGATTCAACACACTGATATAGTTGTGTTAAGAGAGTCATAAACAATATCTGTAAAGATGTGTTTTCAAAACAAACACCAAGGGCCTTTATGAGATTTTTAGAATGGTACTTAATACAGTTTCTCAAGTGTGGTCCCAGACACTAGAAAATCACAGTATTATGACAAGGGAATAAAAAATGGTTATGTGCTAATATGGTAATACTCTAATGTAGTGGGAGATGCTAAAAAACAAACAAACAGTACTACAACCATGAAAAAGTGGCTAAATGATTGTCACTGTGCTGTACCTTGATGTTGCTATAAGGTGACTGTTTTGTGGTGCTAAATAATTTGACAAAGTTGTTTACCAAACTAATGCAGAAGAGCATATGATGTTACTACTATAGAATAATTCAGTTTATTTGTTACATATACAAGACAAATATGTCTGTAGTAATATTACAAAGTAGTATAATTTGTTTGTCATTGTATAAACAGACTTTTCATCCTCTACTTACATCAGACACTTAGAGCTGGCAGCTGGTTTTTACTCAATATTAAACATATTTACGTGCTGCGTATTTGAAAGCCAGTGTTCAGTTTATTTTGAAATAAATCTCGCACATCTCATGCTTGTAAGAAATGTTTGGTAGGATAGTCTACAAATGGGAAAAGGACTTTTAAAGAATCTTAAAATGGGAATAATGTTTGACATGTTTCTCTAATAATTTGACACTGAAAGAAGTGCAAGTAGATTTAGCAACATTAACAAAAAATAATTCAAATCAGATAAATCAGTAGTACCAAAATTACAAAATTTCTTATTTTTTTTTTAACATCAATAATAGAGTTAACAATATTCCAATTCTGTTTAATAGTTTTAGCATTCTTAAACAGGTTATGATAATAAGTCCATTTAGTCTTACGGGTCAAGCTAACAACATAATTCCTTAAACACTTAAATCTAATCTTTAGATAAATATCATCAGGAAATTGATGTACTTTTTTTTAACTTATCTCTTTTAATCATTAACAAAACCAATTCACTGGTAATCCATGGCTTAATTTTCTAAACTTTCGTGACACAGAAACAGTAGTAGTACAACTTTGAATACAATCAGTTAACACTTCAGCAAAATTATCATAAGCAACATTAACATCAGAACAATTCATAATACAGGACCAATCTGAAAAATTCAAACAAGAACTCAATTCATTAAACTTAATCTTTTGAACATTTGAGACATGTTCTAGATCCGATAAAATGTCTATACATAAAACAATTGGAAAATGATCGGTCAAAACTCTCAACAATATAAGAATAACAATTTTTTAACAGTATTTCCACTAATTAAAAATGATCAATACAAGAATTAGTAACATTGGTTATCCGTGTAGGAGAAGAAATAATAATACGAAGATTGTTCTCAGACAAAAACTTAAAATATGCATTCTTATAACAAACATCATCAAATGCCAAAACATCTATATTAAAATCACCAACAAGTATATTAATATCATATTTGTATAAATTCAATTCTAATGAAAGCTCATCAATAAATTTCAATACAGGCAATCTAGGAGATCGATAAACAACAAAGAGATTAAATTTCTTATTTTGAATCATACAAAATAAAATTAAAGCATCAGACTTAATGTACTGTACTTCTTTTATCATAGTCAGTATCTCAAATTTAACAAAACTGCCACTCCACTAGCCTTATAGTCCATTGCAGTTAATAATAAGGTAATATAATTTACTTTGTTTGTGTGAATAATACATACTTCATGAAAAATATGTTAAGATCCATTTTTTTTCATAATTACAGTCATTAAGTGTTGCTTTTTTTAATATCATTCATGCTTTTTCATTTATAAATTTGACTGCTCATGGGAGAGATGTAATTAAACATTAAGGGTTTTTTTTTTCTCTCTAGCACTATACTGTTTCTGCTTCTGTTTGTTTAATTTGTTTGTTACATGAAATTCCAATTTTGAAGGTCCCAAACTTGTAGATGTTTACAACACTAGAACTACTAGTAAACATTTGTTAATGAAGAAGAATTTTTGTAACATTACTCCTGTTACTGATTGTAAACAGAAGACTTAGTACTCATGATTTACATATTAATTTATGTTAGTACAAGTATAGTACTATATCATGTTGTTGTTTTTTAATTCATGGAATACCTATTGTGAATCATATAAGAAACTCAAGAGATTCAGACAAATAAAAAAGGTACAGAGCAATATAAAATTCTAACAAAAGATAGCCATGTTTAGATAGTGAGTAAAAAACTATCATGTTTTGTTTTGTTATTTGTTGTGAAAAAAAGTCAGAGTGGCCTTTAACTAATATAAAACAATTTGTTAATGATAGTGCAAGTTCCCTTGCACAGGCCTTCAACAGTTACAGAGATTAGTGATAAGGGTTAACATTTTCTGTGACCATTAGTTGTCTTAAGGGTTCAAAATATTTGTAAGCTAATAACCATCATGAAGGGTGGAAACTTCTGTAAGGTATCAGCCTCTGTGTTTCTTAAATGTTTTCACAAAAACTCTTAGTTGTTTACAATCCATTTTGTCAGGTTGGACTTCAATGGTCACATCATGATTCAAACTGCTTACTCTTGAATGTTCAACATTTAGTTGTTTCTTGTCCCAGCCTTTTGTATTACTTTGTTTTGACTGTAGGCAATTTTTTTTTCAGAATAGTATGTTACTGTGGACATGAATAATTAGTGTAAATATGTGTATATTGCTTTGATGTTTTGAACTATGAAGTGCTTCTTTATGCTTAGTTTTACACTTCTGGAAACAGCTAAAACCATTTAACTCAATTGGGGATTTTAACACTAGTTAAAAGGTTATAAAATTTGATAATATTGTCATGCTTTTGCTTTTGTGTAAATGATAAAAATTGATCAGAGAAACCAACTTTAAAACATAATATTTATAAGTAGACTTCAAATAAAACAAGTCAGAACTATTTTTGTGTGTGTGTGTGTTTGGAAAATATTTTATTAATCATTATAAACTTATAACTGCTACAAAGAAACTGTATAACATACTTATTTTTCTGGTTGTGTTAGATGTTGATGTTTTCAGTTTGAAGAAATCAAGTTTTGTGGAATGTTTTTTGTTCAGTAACTGAGAAGGATATTTATCTGTGTTTTACATTGTATGTTTTTTTTTTGTTTGTGGGTTACATTTGTTTTCCACAAAATAGTTTATTGTAACTTATCTGTTTATACCTTTGTTGCTGAGTTTTGGGAGATAGTTTTCAAGTGCCTTTTGTGTGCAAACTAAACAATTTCCATAAAATCAGTTTATAAGTTATTGGTAAATTTATCCTATTTAATAACACCATTTTTTTGCTTGAGTTGTATATAGAGCAATATTTACATGTTTATGTACACAGTATATTTATTACTTGTTTTGGTTTCTGAAAATATTGGATGGATGAATGGATAGAATACATTAAAGTTAATTGTATACTTAGTGTTGTTTTGTTAGCTGGTGTTAATTTTTAATGTTTTAAACAGTAATTTGTATGTATTTAAGAGTACTATATTATATGAAACTATGTTGTTTTATCCAATAACAAACAAGCATACTTCAATAAGATGTTGGTTGTTGTTTTTGAAGTTAAGAAATAATAATACAGTTGTTAACAAAATGACTAGTACATAGTTTCCAAAAAATGTTTTGTAGATTGTTTTATTATAGGCTGTGTGTGACTTACAGATATTGCTGTATAGTCACAGTTCTTTGTAGTAACATTTACTATGCAACTCTAGATACATATACTTCTCCCTCAAGTACTTTTGTCAGACATCATTTCATTTGTAGGTCATAAAAACGTGATGAATATAATCTACAGCCTTTGTTACTGTTTGTTTTTAACAACTAAAATAAGAAGACAATTTTTATGATATACTATCAAGATGTTCCTCTCATTTGATACTTCTGCTTATAATGACGTAAAATTATTTTTATGGAAGTAAACATTACAACTTTATTCAACATACATTATTATTGTGGCATTATATTTTATTTCATAACATTCAGTTTGAGATGTTTTAAGGATAGTTTGGTACAGCTGTAGCAATGTATCCTTGTCTGATAAATTTTTTAGTGTTCCTCTTTCTTTTGTTCATGCAATCATATGTCCTAATGTGATATTAAGTACAGTGGTTGTGAAGGAAAAAAGAAAATTTACTGAATTTTAACATGATACAGGATATTTGAATATTTTGAGTTATTTGCTTGAATCATTTCATAATGTTCATTATGAAGAATGAGGATTTAACAATCTGGATTAAACAGAAGTTTATTTATACATTGCTATTTATCTTCAGTTAAGACATTTTTACACTTTTCTGTTAGAGATTCCATCTTTTGATTTCCCATCCTATGTTATAATCCTTGTACAAATTTTACAACCCTAGTCATTCCCATTTGGTGATCACGTTTGTATGTATATCTTCCCCTTTAAATAGCTGATTGGCAAATAGCAAGATTTTGCCCCAGCTGTTATTATCTTTGAAGAAAGTTCACTGAATAAAGTAAATTAACATTTTTCCAGGGATATTTTTAGCATGATACAGCCATGTTCTCAAAGCTCTCTTTGCCTTCAATTGTAAATTCAAGAAGGTTTACTGTTAGTAATAGGGATAACACAAGATGAGTCTGTAAAAATATTTTATATATCAGTTTTTTTACTTCCAATAAAAATTTCCTTACAAGAAAACGAGGACAGTTTCACACTATTAACTCATCATCTCTTTTGTATGCCTTTTTCAAGGAGCTTCCATTAATAAAAAATTAACTTCTCATACTGAACCTGTAGCTTAAGGTAGGCATGTTGCTCTCTTTATAATCATGAGGTCCTGTGTAAGTAAGTAATAACACAAAAAGTAATTTAGAATGTATAAGAGTGATATTCAAATGCAAGTAATACCACCCTAACCAACAATGGAATTACAAGAGAATGATTGTCACATGCATTTAAAAAAATTAATGTTATGTGGTAGTTAGTCTTTGGAAATTCTTAAAACTGTTTAACACCTTAAAACTTCCCCTTGTGGAGACTACCAAATAAAACTGATGGTCCAAAGATTTTGAGATGCTTGTTAAAATGTTCTGGGATATTTGTAATCAGTGTGATATATAATGGTCAGGATCGTGTAATTCTGTGATAAAATACTTAAGTCCTGTCTATTGACTTGAAGATCCCTTGCATATTTGGTCTGGCATGGCCAGGTGGTTAAGGCACTCAACTCATAACACGAGAGTCGCGGGTTTGAATCCCCGTCACACCAAACATGCTCACCCTTTCAGTCATGAGGTTGTTATAATGTGAGACTCAATCCCACTATTTGTTGGTAAAATAGTAGCCCGAGAGTTAGTAGTGGGTGGTGATGACTAGTTGCCTTCTATCTAGTCTTGCACTGCTAAATTAGGACTGCTACTTCAGATAGCCCTCAAGTAACTTTGCACAAAATTCAAAACAAACACACAATTTATGCATATTTACTCTTATTTAAAGGAACTTTGTAACTTTGGACAGTGACATACTGGAAAAAAAACCTGTTTTGTTTATTGCTAGTAAATTTTGTTATTTTCGTGCCATTGAAAAATAATTTTCTTTCTTTCTTCTTCTTTGTTTATTTTTCAGAGGTTTCTAAAGAAAATCAAGGAACGATCTTTGTCGCCGAGTGTCTATGAGAAGAAAACAAAGTAGTACTAGTCAGGAAGATTCAGAATTAAGTGAAGGTGTAGTACTAGTCAGGAAGATTCAGAATTAAGTGAAGGTGTAGTACTAGTCAGGAAGATTCAGAATTAAGTGAAGGTGTTAAAATTTGTTTATTTTAATTTAACTACTACATGAAATAAAAGTAGATAACTATCAGTTCTCTTGTGCCTCGCTGGTACAGCGGTAACTCTACAGATTTACAATGTTAAAATTAGTGATTCAATTCCCCTCGGTGGACTCAGCAGATAGCACAATGTGGCTTTGCTATGAGAAAAACGCACACGCCAGTTCAATTAGTAAAAGGTAAAAAGATTTTTACCCAATATAGTTATCATAGAAAACTCTAATTCAACATTTTCTAACTCAAAAATACTTTAGAATTGGTTATTTTATCATTTTGTAACATTTTTTAAATAAAAATTGGAAAGAAAATTTAAAAAATGTAAACACTTGTTTGCATACAGCTTTGAGGGAATCTCTTGTAAATGGTGCAACTTTAAATTATTTTCAAATTTTCATTCCATCCCAAAACATTGGTTTATAGATAAATAAACTATCATACTTTAAGTACATAATTAAACATTTTATGTTTCTTTCCTTATTTTATTATTACAGTTTTCAATTCCACCCTTTTATAATGTCACAGCATGTAGTCTGAACTACAATGAAGAAAAGCATAAAGAATATAGCTACAAATAAGGTTTGAATGCCATTAGATGGAGCATATTATAAACTGTTTCCATCAGTGTGAAGCAAGTAAAATATTTAAGCAGAGGTCCTCAGAGATGAACAGAGGAATCTTGTGAAAAGTTTAGTAAACATAAAACTAAACTAGAGATCTGATACTTTTATTTTTAGTTTCTTTAGGTGTGTTTCTAATTGTTAAAGGTGTTTTTTGTATTAAATTATATCTGTTTGAAAGCTATGAAAAGTTTCTCTTACGACCAGACATTAGTTAAATTTAGAGGGTAGTGAAGGTAACACCAATATATTATTTTGATTCAAATCCTTATTTATTTTGTTAGGTTTATTGTATGTAAATAACACAAGTAAAATAACTTGATGAAACTTACATGAATAGATGACAACTGCCTGTTGGAGAAAAACAAGTGTAGATGATAACATTTGGAAAGTCTTCCACCTCTGGTCTTCAAGTGGAAGACTTCAAAATGTCATCCTCTACACTTGTGATTTTACAGCAGTTATCGTCCATTCAACTAAGTTTCATCACAAATACTCTGTTTAAACAAACAATCAAAGAATAGTAAAACAACGTGTTATTTTGTGAAGATAGATTGGTCAAGTCTAAGAATATGGTTAGCAAACATATTTTTAACTACTCTGACCACTTTGGTGGTGATACCTTTGTTAAAGTTCATGATGGTAGGTTATGAATAAATCTTTGTAACAGAAAGAGCCAGAAAATTTGAAAAGTATTAATTACTGAAGAAGGTATACAACAAATCTCAATAAAAAATGTATTTATTTTCATTATGATTGAATATTCATATCTTTTATCAGGCCTGCAAAACTGTGTCAATAAAGCACCAACTATCTGTACAAATGTAGCTGTTCTGTTTTCACAGTTTTCAGAAAATATTTACAGGGTCATCACTGTGACCAGTTGTACTTGGGCACAGTTTATAATTTGTCAAATTAGCTCTTCTGAGCCATTAGGTTTAAATGTTTGTACTTTAGCACAGATGTGACACCATTTAAGAACTTTCATGAAATTGTATTTTGTAAACATGAAAATGTAATTATATAAAGCTGTAGGTTTGAATTTGGGTATTTGTCTGTAGTTTGCACTAAATACTATAAAAGTGATTTGGAAGTCAAGATAATGAAATTTCATATCCAGAAGTACTTAAAATATTATAATTGTAAATTATTCATAGTGAAATGGTAAAACACCCTTTATGTTAAAAAATGTAAAACTGTGACAGTTATGCTGTACAACATAGTGATTAAATGCTAACAAAGCTTTGTGGAAGCTTAACGATAACCACGATGTCACATTACATTTCCCAGATAAATATTCTTCAAGATTTTAATACATTTCACCATTTCAACTTGTGACTGGTTAGATATCTCACAATAATGTTAATATGATATTTTTATTTAAAAAAAAAGTTCAGGATTGGTAATTTTCAATTTTGTTTGTATAAAATACAGCTTTACTATAAAAAATATTGTCTGGTCATTAGTAACTTTAGTGACACAGATTTTATCGTATCATTATTATTTATCTCAGATGCATTGCATGGTATTTTTAAATATTGTAAGTATATATTTTAAAGTGTCTAACAGATTGTATTATTTCTGTATAAAATTGTTCAATATTATTACGTTCTTTATGACAGAGACTTTTTTACTCTGAAAATAATTTATGTTTTGCAATAGTTTATGTCAAACAACCTCATGTTGGATTAAAGTTATTAATGGTATTTATCAAGTTTTGGACTTCGTCATAACGATGACCAGAACAGTTTAAAATAGTTCCAATTTATCTTCTTCATTTTTATGACTTCTAATAGATCAGATATTATTATTTCTTTGTTTTTTCTTGTCACATTTTTGAGGTTTATTTCAATAATAACTTTATATTTTTCATTTATATCTTTGTTATGGATATTTAAATATAAAACTTTGTAATTTCTCAAATGTCTGTCAAAATTCTTTATCATGAAAATTAGGGTTTCCCAGACTGGTTGATATTGATCCCCTTGGTTTGGTGAGACTGTAAAGGGGTGAATAAGGACTTAAGTGTTGATAGGAGGACAGAAAGAACTCCTGTGCTAAAGTTGGCCTATGCATCTAAGTGCTGTATGACTCTCCAAGTTTGTATGTTGTTAAAACTGCAATTAGTCATGTAAATGGTTGGACTTCTGAAGAGACAGAGAAATAGGTTTAATGTTAGAAACTTCAGAGACTCAAACTCTGAACCCTACAGTCCAATATTCATCAGGCAACTTTAGAGAAAACCTCATTCTTTTCACATTTTATGTTTCCTAATGATTGCATCATAAAGTTGATTATATTTTGAAGTTTCACTTCTAATTTATGTTCTAAGAATTTGAGAATCAGTGACCGCTTTATAAATTTCTAAAGGGTCAACATCTCAAAAGGCTTTAGGAAATCCTGATATTATTTTGATATATTTAGGTGTATGGTATACGATGTACTTGTGCTGTTTATGACCTCCAAGTTCTTATCATTCATGTTCTATGTAAAGTATAAAATCAGTGGCCTTTTTTAATCATTTCAAACCAGTTCATGTGTTTGGTCGAATAAACGTACGACAAAAAATTTGTCATTATCAATTGCTAACTAATTTCTGTGTGTTATGAAAACAATGATTCAGGTCATTCTGAGTCAGACTTAGAAGAACAGCAGTGACACAGCTAATTGCACCAGTGGTAGTATAACTGAGCATGGAGTCGAAGAAGAAGAGTTGAGTGACTACGGTGAGCACAGTGGACTTAGTGTTGAGAGTGTCACGAGCACTGCTGTTGACTGCAATGGAAGACTAGAAGAAAATTTGACTAGTAATAAGGCAGTTCTGCAAAACGGACTTGATTATATTAGCAAAAGGTAATAATTGTTAGCATTGGCAAAAATATACAGTTTCTGAATGAAGTTGCACAAATTCTTGAATGGCTATAAGTAAGCAAACTATAGCAGCAAGCGTGATAGTTAAATTTTCCTAAGACCAAGTTCCGTAGTTCTTAGCTATATTCAGTTGTATAAATGATAATTTATAGAACTGGAAAATTAACTGATTAATCAATATAATCAATTACCTATGAGTATTTATAAATTATGCCATATAAAATAATTCATTAATTGGAGTTACTGTAAAATCAGTTGATGTTGCAAAAGTAATCAACTGATAAAGTTGATGTTCCCCAGTTTAGTGAAAATGTCGAGAGACCAGTAAATGATAAAGAAAATGATTCTACAATGACAAAACATCAAAACCACTAACCTCTCTGACAATGATGAACAGCTGGAAATACTGGAGAAGAGAATCCAAGTACATGGGAAACAACAAGGAAAGTAGAGAGCTAAAAACCCTGAGTTCCACACCCAACGAGTAGTGAAAGAAAGGACAAACAGGGATTGCCATCCCAAAACAGACATTACACAGATAAGATAAACAGTAGTGATAAACATTTTATCCTGATACACGAAATCTCAAGATACCTATTATCAGAATATAAATGTAGAGCGAGCCACGAGACAAGCTCAGCCCTATCTTTCCTCAAATAAAATGCTAAGACGATCAATAATCCATATACAACTTTTCTCCAGGGAAATGCAACACCGACATACCGCATAAGAGGTAAGACCTGTTGATAAAGAAATTACAAATTAGGTATAATATAAGCAGGACTGTAACAAAAAATCGTTCATAATATAATGAGAAGACAAAACATCAAACCAAAGAACGTCAAGAGAGGAAAGGAACCAAACCACAAAGCATTTTAAACCATACTTTGCTAATGTCAAGTCAAACGGAATATTAAAGGAAGATTCAAGATGACCCAACCATCTGGCCTTGAGAAGATTCGTTTGAGCTTTACTAATCTGAGAGTAACGTCTCCATCACAGCAAGAGCAGTACCAATGGAAGAAGGCCAGATGTAAAGATGTTGACATCATGTGTATGGCAACACAAGTTCAACAGGAACATCATGAGATAACTAGATACTTTGAAGCGTGTTAAAAAATAAAAAACGAAACATTCTCAGTGGTCAAGGTATGCAGCAGAAGAAACAATTGGCAATCATAACACGAACCTTGATGAAACTAAACAGAATCTAATTTTAATACAAAGGGTAAAATCACATTTTTAACAAAAAGTATAAATCGTTGGTTATTCGTAGAATTGCTATAAATGTATCCAAAAACAAAATATTAGGTACAGTAAAAAGTACGTAAACAAGTAAAGTGATAGTGTAGATGGACAGTGTTTAAAACGATTTAAATCATTACGTTGATTAGCAAATTTATTTCGTTTTACATATACCTCATAGAAATTTTACGAATAACTACCATTCCATATGTTTTATTTCCTATTTTACAAGGGTATGATCTCTAAAAACAAACAGATGTAGTCATTACGTTTTATTTTACTCACTAGATAGCAGGTCACACATTATGAGAGAAGATTTTCGACCTCTGTTTTGATCAAAATCACAAAAAACAGTTACTAAATCATTAAGAAGTTATCGAGTAATAACGACATCTGGTCTTGTTTCACAGCTGGAAGTGTTTGTTGTTAAGCGCAAAGTGTCGCAGTGCAGTATCTGTACTCTGTCCAACACAAAAATCGAATAAATTAATATTTTAAACCTCAGATATAACGGTTAGCCTCCAGAGCTTTGCTTGAAAAAATATAGGGTTATATGTTTTGTCCATTGACGGAGGTCTCTAATCCCAAATTTTAAGTGGATAGCCACACCGTCATCCCATCAGAGATGGCATTTGATTAGCTAATTAAGCAAAGTTCTAATAAACTTTCCACCGTATTTACTGAAGAGAACTTAACCTCGGATTTTGCGTTGTAAGTCTGTAATTTTACCACTAACCCACCAAGGGACCTTGTAAAGAATGTTTATTTGCAATACTTTCACAAAAGAAAATCTTGAAAGAACATTTAATTTTTATCTGTTGTTATAAATATTAGTTGAATGCATGTATTATATTTCTCGCTGGATAGAAGACAAATATGAGGTTTATAAGGCTAAAATTTGTCGTTCCAGTCCCCTCCATGAACACAGAATAGATAGCCTACTGTATAGCTCTGCGATTACCAAGAAATAACTACAATAGTAGCAATAATAATACCACTATAATATATTCACGTGTCTGGGCTTCAGATTTCTCGTTCTAGTTGGTGCGACCTCTACGCCAAAGTATTTTTTATTGTATTGTTGATATGCGTCTCAGAATAAAGGCCTTGGAGCCTATTTGTAGTTAGGAGTGAATTATCACAATGGACAGTATGCCAAGAGTTACTTTAGTGCCTGAAAAATATCCATAAACACCAGCAAATAGAAACTATTTTAAACACTTGTGTTGTTGAGCACTACTGCAGGTAGGCGGCGCCAGTAAACACATCACGAAGCTTTTCTGTGGTGCATGTATATCAGGCTTAGAAGGTGCGAGAGAGACTGCCGAATAAAGAACAACTATGGACAAACGTCATCACAAGGGTAGGAAATCTAGTGTTCTGTGTCCACCACAACAGGTGATACACGAGTGAGGTTTATTAATCTCATGTCCTGGCCTGACATAAATTTTTAAAACAAATGATTTTCTTAATGTTAAGTAACTCCCCCAGTGGCATAGGCGTACGTCTGGGTATAATACCATACATGGGATTTTATGTTTTAACCTTTTGTTCTCATTTCCTTCTACTTATTTGTTTCAACAAAACGTGAATTGAAGGACGTAGAAGTTTTGTTTGTTTCTAAATTTTGCGCAAAGCTATTCGAGGGCTATCTGCGCTAGCCGTCCGTAATTGTGCAGTGTAAGAATAGAGGGAAGGCAGCAAGCCCACACGGCTGTAAGGGTTAGTATATTTGGTGCGACGGGGATTCGAACCCGTGGTTTACAAGTCGAACGCCTTAACCCACCTGGCTATGCCGGACCTTATAGAGATTTTCTTTTCAACTGAAGTAAGTTGATATGAGCCAGTAAGTTCCGTTTGAAAACATTTAGTTAAGTATAATGGTGAAAGTTTCTTATTCCTGTCTTGAACTTGTACTTCGTGTTTTATAATTAATTTGTGACTCTACTGTTATCATGCAGTACATGTAAAATGACTCTTTGACATCACATTTGTTTGGAACGAAAGTTCACAAGCGTTTTTGTGGCATAGTTTGTCATCTTACGGAAGATATTTCTTAGCGTAAAAATGATTGAGGAAACCAGTCTTCCCAGTAGCACGGTGGTATGTATGTGGACTTACAATGCTTGAAAACAAGTTTAGATACTAAATGTGTGCTAAACACAGATAGCCCCTTTCCGGAGCTTCTCAGTTAATAAGAAAGAACAAATTGAACTGTTCCCTTGCAGTGGCGTATAACGAAAATCCTAAAATTCCAATTTCAACATCAATAAATGTTACCGTACTTTAAATAACGGAGTCTAACAAATAAAAGATATGTTTTCTTTCTACTTTTAGAATATTTAGAGGTCTTCCCCAACTCACTGTGTGGGTATGCAACTGATGACCACATGCCAGGGTCATACAATTAATAGGGAGGACACTATACGGACCCTAAGCCATAAAAGTATAGTACCACGCATACCCACATAGCTGTTGGGTTTTACCCCACTTGAAACATTAAGCAAAAGAACGTCTTAATATATGATTTACTACTAAATAACACAATGGTGTAAACTAAGTTTATAGGCCAATTTCTATTTTACAAACACTTTTAATTGACTAAAGTGTCACGTTATTTGATAAAAATAATTTTTTTGTTTTATTATTTACTTTTTATTAGTTTAGGTGTATGATGTCACCCTTATAGTGTTTTCAATAGATAAATAATTTATGTACAACTTGAAAACACTATAAGGGTGACATCATACACCTAAACTGCCCTGACATCTAGTGAAATGTGAATTACATTCAGTAAATAAGATTATTAATTATTAGAACATGAGCTGTTAAATTATTGTGTGGACATTTGTTATTTATTTTATTTCTACAAATAACTTTAATAATATGATAAAAGTATAAAAGTAATATATTTTAAATATCATTTTATGTTTATTTGTCTTTCTGAATTATTTACTATAATATATGAAAAATACTATTAAGCACAATCTACATTACATAAACTAAATGTGTATATTCTTACTGGTTGAAGTATAATATTTATAATTGGTTAAAGATGTAATATTGAAGACATTTTACAATGTTATTCATTGTGACCAACACTTGTTTTAAAAAGTACAGTTTTCTTTCATTGTTTATTGTTTAACTATATGGTGTAATAAGCAACATTGACCACGATATAATATTTCACATTGTTCGTATGTCATTTGAATAAATGGGAAGAGAAACATAGTGTTCTAATTAGTAGTTTTAAAATCTAAAATACATTATTATACTTGTGTTGTGAATTGTTTGCATATTTCTTTTATCAGTCAGTAAGTAAAATACCACTGGTATTGTTATTTGAACAATAAACAGAGATGCGAGGAATGTGAAAAAAGTATTACCTCTTGTCTATTGTTGGCTTTGTTCTTTCGAGGACTAGCCTGCAATGTGAGAAAGACACAGATGAACTGTACAAAGAGATGGGTCGATATGCAAATAATTAAACGTGTTAAAAGATAGAAATAAATACAGTTTCATAATATCTTATTATAAATGAAGCTGAAAGTTCATTCTCAATCCCATATCTAAAGGTTTTCTTGATAATTTGTATAGTAAAACTACTTACACTTATGAAATACTATTTAATAGTGGTATAGATATGTCTCGTACACAATGATTTTTTTAAAGATAAATTTAAGTATGGGATTTGATATAACTAGATTATGAGACATTAAAGTTCTTAATATAATTGTAAAATGATACTAAATGCATAATGAAAAATATTTGAAAATACAGAGAATTTACAATATAAATCATCTAAGACTAGAGGGTTTGTTTGTTTGTTTTTGAATTTCGCACAAAGCTACTCGAGGGCTATCTGTGCTAGCCGTCCCTAATTTAGCAGTGTAAAAATAGAGGGAAGGCAGCTACTCATCACTACCCACCGCCAACTCTTAGGCTATTCTTTTACCAACGAATAGTGGGATTGACCGTCACTATATACAACCCCACGGCTGGGAGGGCGAGCATGTTTTAGCGCGACGCGGGCACGAACCCGCGACCCTCGGATTATGAGTCACACGCCTTACGCGCTCGGCCATGCCAGGCCTTAAGACTAGAGGGAAAACAGGTAGTCATCACTACCCACCGCCAACCCTTGAGCTACTCCTTTACCAATGAATAGTGGGATTGACTGTAACATTATAATGCCCCCACGGCTGAAAAAGCAAGCATGTATTGGTGCGAGTGGGATTCGAACTCGCGACCCTCAGAACGCCTTAACCCATCTGGCCATGTCGGGCCCTTTTATTGATAAGCAGAAAACAACGTTTCTACCTTCTTAAGTTATCTTTGTTAACCTGACGATGACCTCGGAACGTTGTTTTCTCCTTATCAATAAAAGTATTAATACCCATACCAGCCGTTCTGAGATACATTTTTATTTCAAGTGGGGTTTCCGTCATGAAGATTTTTTTTTTCTGTTGCGAAAGAAAGAAATACATTTGTATAATTTCGGTGTATGAAAACTATAAAAACAATAAATAAAATAATAAAGACATTTTTGTTTTTTCTTAATAATTTGCTAAACTGCAATTCAACAAACATAACATATTCTTCAGAATATTGGTTAAATTGTGGTGAATTATATATTGGTGAAGCAAATCGTTTAAAATTAAAGATAAATTTATACAAACTCGTCATACGTAAGGTCCCCAAAACAAGGAGCATTTCATACTTACAAACATTTTAATGAAAGTATTTTGAGAAAATTTTAAATTCAGAAAGAATCCTGTTTTTCACGTTTCCAATCTTTTGTCCCGGTATAGCCAGGTGGTTAAGACGTTTGACTCGTAGTCTGATGATCGCGGGTTCGAATCCTAGTCGCACCAACATCCTCGCTTTTTCACCCGTGGGAGCGTTATAATGTGACGGTCAATCCCACTATTCGTTGGAAAAGAGTAGCCCAAGAGTTGGCGGTGGGTAGTGACGACTAGTTGCCTTTCCTCCTGTCTTACGCTGCTAAATCAGGAACGGCGGGCGCACATAGCTTTCGCGTAGGTTTTTCGCGAAATTTAAAAACAAACAATAAAAGTGTTAATAGCCATGCCAGCTGCTCCCTGTTGTTATTTCTTATGGGCTTATTTAATAATTTATTTAAATTGTTGTGTTTGCTTCTTGATAAATAATTTTATTATGCTTAGATTATTATTTACTGTGTGTTTGTATTACATGTGTTTTGGATATATGCAGAGTGTCCCAAAAACATGTATACACACTTTAAATGATTATAACTCAAACTTTCTTATTTTACAGATACAACGGATTTGAAGTAATGGAAGAAGTAAAACTAAGCTTTGATAAAAGGAAAGTTATCTTAAAGTGTTACTGGAAGTGTGAGAACGTAGCTGAAGTGTAAAGACGGTTTTAGAAAGGAATTTCAAACATATCCACTCACCATTACTCGTATTAGAGACACGTTTCAAGCAAATGGAACTGTTCAAGACGTCCATAAAGGGCATTCTGGAAGCTTGCAGTCGTCCACCAGTTCCACACGAGAAGCAGAGCTGTGGGAAAGTCTCCACCGATCTCCAAGAAAATCTATTCGGCAAACAGGAATCCCAAAATCGAGCGTCCATCGCATATTGAAGCACGCTCATTGGAAAAGTTTTATTCCAGCATTAGTCCACACCCTCAATGAAGATGATTCTGACTGGATTTGGTGAGTGGTACCTGACAAAAACTGTAGAGGATGCACAGCTTCCAAAAAGATTGTCTGTAGCGATGAGGCCGCATTCAAGTTAAGTGGCTCAGTTAATCGCCACAATTGCACCTACTGGGCTCATCAGAACCCGCCTGTTACGGTTGAACACCACGTAAACTTACCACTGGTTAACAGTGTGGTGTGGATTATCAGCGTTGGGCATAACTAGACCATTTTTTTTTTTCGAAAACACAAACACTGGTCTCGTTTATTTGAACTTGTTGCAAGAATCTAGCGTGTCACGCATTCGAGAGCAATTTGGAGATGAGGAGTTTTTTTTTTCCAGCAAGATGGAGCACCTCCCCACTACCATCGTAATGTGAGGGCCTATCTTGACAAAACTTTGCCGAACAGATGGATTGGGCCAAGAGGTAGCAGTGAATTACCCCCCCGTTCACCAGACCTAACATCTCTGGACTTTTTTTTTATGGGGATACGTCAAAGATAAGGTTTGTAACACAAAACCTGCAAACATCAATGAACTGAGAGAAGCAGTTGAAAGAGAATGCGCCCAAGTACCAAATAAAATGATTCGTTAAATCTCACCGCGCTATCAGCGGTGCCCGGATCAGAACGGTCATCAGTTCGAACACCTGCGATAACTCAAAAGATTCTACAGTTGTCTTCTTAAACTTGGATTATAAAACCTAGATATATCTTAATAAACATTGTATTTATAATCACTCAAGTGTGTATACATATTTTGGGACACCCTGTACACACACGTATCTATTACTGCGGACGATTCACTCTCTCTCGTCGTTTGGGTATTAATATATACCCAGAAGGGTCAAGTGCACTTGGCCTCTTCCTTTTCTTTGTTTATCTGAACTGTTTAATGTGTCAATAAATATTACATGAGAGCCAGAGTAACCCGCACTTGCTCAGGCCCCTATCAGTGCAATGTTCATGCATCATTCACCAATGTATTTGGTAAGAACATATCATTTCTCTTTTTTTATATGCAAAAACATAGAAATATGTAAAATATTTTCTCAACCCAAACGAGCCGTTTTTGCATATAAATTTCTCAACAAGTGGGTTTCTCGACATCACTGATATCATTTCTCTTTACAGTTCCATCAATCGCACTTCCATAATAGGGATCAGCTAAAATATTTACGTAAATTACCTTTCAATGTTTATTTTCAAGTTCCTCACTAATGTGATGTTTAGTTCATAGGTGGCCTGTTTTTATTTTATTTCTTTAATTATTAGTTATTAATCTAATGTATACCGGCTCGACATGGCCAAGCGTGTTGAGGCGTTCGACCCGTAATCCGAAGGTTGCGGGTTCGAATCCCAGTCGTACCAACATCCTCGCTCTTTCAGCCGTGGGGCGTTATAATGTATCAGTCAATCCCACTATTCGTTGGTAAAAGAGTAGCCCAAGAGTTGGCGGTGGGTGGTGATAACGGGCTGCCTTCCCTCTAGTCTTACACTACTAAATTAGGGACGGCTAGCGCAGATAACTCTTGAGTAGCTTTGCGCGAATATTCAATCTATCGATCTCACATAATAGTTCATTTTTTCTCCAATTTTTATCAAAATGTTTTATTGTTCTTCGTAGCAGTCTATCTACTATTATTGACATGTTTGAATATTTATGCATAAACTTTGGTGACGCAGATCTAGGTATTTTATACCATCGTGAGTAATGTATTTTGTGTTGTCACTACGGGTAATTTCCGTTATGATTTGGTTTGTTTTGAATATCGCGCAAAGCTGCACGGGGGGCCATCTACCCTAGCCCTCCCTAATTTTGCAGTGTAAGACTAGAGGGAAGGCAGCTAGTCATCACCACCTACCGCCAACTCTTGGGCTACTCTTTTATCACTAAATAGTGGGAGTGGCTACCACATATAACGCTCACAAGGTTAAAAAGGTGAACAAGTTAGGTGGGGCGGAGATTCGAACCCACGATTGCGAGTCTAGCGTCCTTTACAGTAAATGCCCGGCACAGCCAGGTGGGTTAAGGCGTTCGACTCATAATATGAGGGTCGCGGGTTCGAATCCCCGTCGCTCCAAACATTCTCACCCTTTCAGCCGTGGTAGCGTATTATATGACGATGAATCCCACTATTCGTTGGTAAAGAGTAAACCCAAGAGCTTACACTACTAAATTAGTAACAGCTAACGCAGGTAGCCCTCATGTAGTTTTGCGCGAAATTTCAAAACAAACAAACCTTCACAGTAAGGCTGTCAATTTTTCATCCCGAGTTCATGATCTGTATTTTTATTTTTTATACACGCATCGCGATTTTGAATTTTTTAACCAACTTTCGTTAATTGTTATTTAGCGCTAATTTAACCACCTAAATACGTTTGATGTAATTTACAACGTTACTACTATTTATATATGCAAATATAATTTGAACCATCATAAAATATATTTATCTGTACATTCAAAGTTGCTGCTAAACCAGTTTTTCCTATAGTCTTAGAATTAAGTATAATAACATATAAAAATTATATTCTATGAACATTAATTGCTTATGAAGAACGTTCCTTTAAACAAGCATGAAAAAAAAAACAGATACGTGAACTCCGACACAGTCAGTGTACAACAAAAGATGGTTTATTGATAAATAAGCACGAAACTACACAATGAATCATCTGTGCTCCGCCCACCACGTACATCTAGATTTATAAGTGTGAAGACATGCCGTTGTACCGCTGGAGAGATATAAAAGATGGACTTCACATGTTTATTGTCCTTGTTGACAGTCCTTAAGTCTGTCGAGCCCCGCGGACTCCCTTTTGCGAAGGTTACGGTGACATGCTTACTTCATTGCTTTGACAGTATTAAAAACATCGTGTTGTTCATATATTTTACTAATCGTTTCAAATATCTCATTTTCATAGTTCCTCTATTTCTTCGTGAGAATTAATTAAACATGTAATATATATAATATTTGTTTGTTTGTTTTCCACAAGTTGTAAAGGCCAACACGTTGTCCAAACTTGATACATTCATCCTGCACCATTTTACCATTACTTGTACTTTAGTTTTATATTCATTAACAATTTTCACGACTTACCAGATGCTATTGAAATTCAAAATTAACCTTTGCTGTTTCATTTTACTACACAGAAATACAAAATTACTTATGGGCCTATTATTTAAGAAATGGAAGGTTTACTCAGGACACAATTAAATGGAAAGAAAAAAGACAGATATAGATAGAACCTTGTTTGGCTTGATGAAATCAGTAAATGGACTGGCGATTAGAAGCTTGAACTAGGAAAATAATTTTATGCGGGAATAGAGAACAGTAGAAAAACATGATCCTCCGTCCACCTTCTAAACTGGTGAAGACACAATGATTATTCCATTTTAGAATATTTTATGGACGATGTCATTTATAGAAATGATAAATGAGTTAAGTTTTTTTTTCAATTTTTATTCTCTCCCACATTCTGAAATTACAATAGAAAACATAGAAAATTAAACTACTTTTATCAGTTATGAAACCTAATCATAAACAATTTTGAATTTTATCTAAAGTTTAACATAATCTAGCACAAGATGGCGGAGTATGCTGATAATAAAACTTTTTTTTCTCTTTCTTTATTGTTATAATTGTTTATTTTTAAAGCACAAAATTAGACCGTTTGAACCACGCAATTAATAATATTTTTACCAAGATAACCACGACGAAAGACCTAAAGCTTTTTTTTTTTCAAACTTATTGTTTGTTTGAATAGATTTAAGCAAAGAGGTACCAAATGGGCTCTCTGTGCTCCGCCCACCACGGGTATCGAAACCCTATTTTTTATATTTTTTTTATTTGTTTTAAATTTCGCGCAAAGCTACACGAGGGCTACCTGCGCTAGCCGTCCTTAATTTAGCAGTGTATGACCAGAGGGAAGGCAGTTAGTCATCACCGCCAACGCTTGGGCTACTGTTTACAAACAAATAGTGGGATTGACCGTTACATTATAACGCCCCTACCGCTGAAAAGGCGAACATGTTTAATGTGACGAGGATTTGAACACGCAATCCTCAGACTTGCGATGTGAGTCAGCAGACATTCCGCTGTGCCACTCGTGGGGGATGATGAAATTAATTATTATAAACTTTCAAATGTACATTATTTATTGATATTTCTAGATAAAAACTCTAATGTATTTTGTGTAATATTTTTGATAAAAACATCAGATCACGTAGACTTTAATTTTTTCAACATGAATTACTGTTTGTTGCTATAATTTCTAATTTACATGTTTATAACAATTTAATTTTATTATATGCATACGTACTGATATATCTTCAACCCTTCTGTATAAGAAAACACAGGATCGAACCTCGGTCATGACAAAAACTAGTCCTTAGTAGGAGTATCCTGACAACGGCATCCTGACGAAATGATTTAGTATTTAGTAAGTTTTATTATTTAGGTACACTAATAAAAAATTAGATGTATAATAATAATTAAATTTTAGGTAATCATACAAGGTAGTATTTTTCTCGCCTTCTACTGGAATAAATCAGAAAGAAAAATAATGATAAAATATTTTATAACCTTTTAAAAATTATAGTTAAATCACTAGTTTCCCGCCATCTGCCGGAATAAATGAAAAAGAAGAGTAATTATAAAGTATTTTATAACATTTTAAAAATTGTAGTTAAATCACGAAAACTTACACGTCACATGAACATGTTTTTATTTTATACCTCTTTAAAATTATCTTCAGTTTCTAGATTTAAAAAATCGAAATTTTATTTTTGGGAACCAAGTTTCTTTCTCTACACTGTAAATTAGACATTTATTCACTTTCGAATGGAAACAAAATTAGTAAATCATAAATATCGCAAAACGAAAACAATTCCAGAATTATATTATACTGAAACTCTTCCCAATTTGATTGCAAGGAATGAAATAAGATAGAATACGGTATCAAAAGCTAAGACGAAATGAATTTTCCTTAATAAGAGAACTTCAAAAGTTTCCGATAGAGGGCAGCAGTCCCACTGGTCATATTCTAAAATGTACGTTTGTTTGTTCGGAATTTCGCGCAAAAGTACGCCAGTATTGTCTACGCTAACTGTCCCGAATTTAGCAATGAAACACAGCTAGGGAAGGTATCAAGTTATCACTACCCATCGCCAGCTTTTACTTACTTTTTTACCAACGAGTAATGAAATTGAGTATAACATTATAGTGTCCCCATTATAATGGCTGAAAAGGGCAAGCATGTTTGGCTGGGACGAGATTTCGAGCTCGTGAACTTCACATAAGGAGCCACGTGCTCTAACTTCCTCGCCATCATTTTAATACATTTTACAATTATTAGACTCCATAACATGTTCCATACGGAAGTGAAAATGCACAACCGGTGTGTATGGTATTAAAAGTTTCATTTTCAATTTTTGGGTAAGAATACTTTTTTTTAAAATATCAGTTCCCATAAAACGTGATATTAATAACCAATGACTGAAATAGATAGCTCAGTAATTTTATTGTGTTCTTGGAGTTAGCTCAGAAGTTCTTTTGTAATCCTTCATGAAACTAAATGAAAAGTTTTGCTATATTCTCCAATTAGGTTTGCTTGTTTTGAATTTTCACGCAAAGCTACACGAGGGCTATCTGCGCTAGTTATTCTTAATTTAGCAGTGTAAGACTAGAGGGAAGGCAGCTAGTCATCAACACCCACCGCCAACTCTTGGGCTACTCTTTTACCAACGAATAGTGGGATTGACGGTCACTTTATAACGCTCCCACGGCTGAAAAGGCTAGCATATTTGGTACGACGGGGATGCGAACCCGTGACCCTCAGATTACGAGTCGAACGCCATAACCTGCCTAGCCATGCCGGGGCCCTCCAATCAGGTTAGACGTTTCTCTCTAAACAATATTAACTAACACTTACTGTCTACCCCAAAGTAAAACTCTACCAAACTGTATCTGATGCTGTTAGAATGAGCCGTGTTGAAATTATAGAAATAAATTTATCTGCCAAATGTCTACTTTACTTTTGTAAGTTTCTAGAAAATATATCTGGAGGAATCAATAAAGAATAATGTTGACGCAATTGGCTGTTTACAATCTGGTTGTTTACAATTTGGCTGTTTACAATCTGGTTGTTTGGTAAAATTTGTTTTGAAAAAACAACAACAAAGTAATTAGTCTCCTGATTAAGTTATTGTTATTTTCTTTGTAAACGAGCATTATGGTTGTAGTTCATTCCAAAGCATAACGTAATTAAAGAAACTTTCTCGTAACAAAACAAACAGCAGATGGTTGAATTACGCTTCGGATAATGACAGAAACTTTCACAGACGCATCATATTTTTGGAAACTTGACATTCCCACACGTTAGTTAATTAAGATACAATAAACTTTAGAGAGTTTAAAAAGTAGAACAAATAATGTGCTGCAGAAAGATTATGATTGGGTGAACTAATCTCCACGTATTTATTGATGTTGATGACGTCTTTACAGGGTATGAGTGTATAAGTTTCAGAATGAAGCTATTATAGTCTCTGAGCATGCTAACATTCACAAAGATTGGATGTTGTCTTTATAGTTTTTCCATCTCAATTTCTGTGGTCCTCTCTTCTATCATATGTGCTAAATCTTGATATCCTACATTGAGTGACGGGATTCGAACCTTCAACTTGCACATTGTGAGTTGAGAGCCACAATCATCAGTCCATGACAGCCCTTGATGCAAAACCAATCGTAATCAAATCACTAACTTGTATCGTGAGAAACTTGATGATTATTTAACCTGTTATTTATTTTCGTCAGCTTTTTCTATGTTCTAATTGACCGACTTACTGAAACAGTTATGTGGAACTTGAGAACAAATCGTTGTTGTTAACTCTACCCTTAGCAACAACTCATGCTTGGTTTGTTTCTCTGTAAGGTCGTTTATTCTCGACAAGAAAACCATGACGTCATGAGTTAAACAACTTTGACAGACTGCTGCACGTGGGATTTGGTGCCGGTTTTGATGCCCAGTGGCCTAAGGAGGACAGTGAAAAAAAAAAAAGGATTGAAGCAAACAGCAGACACAGAAACAGTAGATATGCAAGTAAGGATCGTCCGGAGTTGCTGTTGAAAACCTGGAATGTTTCTAGTTTGTGACTTAAACTTATTTATTATTATATGACGAGCTTTTCAAATAAAAAAGTGCTAAAATTGTTCAAAGTTAACCCAGTCTCAGTGATACCCATAATATCAAAATCATCAGCTTTTCCCAGATAGGTATTGATAGATAAAATAATAAACTAATTGGTTGGAACAGGTCCATCTCACATGGGATCTTTTCATGATGTTGGAGTAAAATAGATGCCTCTGTTCTCATTAATTACAGTTGCAGAAGGTTCTGTCTCTGCTTCTAGAGGTGAGAGTGGGAGACTTTGTCCAAAAAATATAAAATACATTAAAATTACTCTACTTTTCTTTCTAGAATGATTTCAAATTGTAATATGAAACTATACTCATAACAGTATACATCCATTTACAATTAAACTTTACTTTTCTCCCCGTTTGACTACCCTTTGAACTGTAACTACTATTCGTGCCATTATAAGTTGCATCACTCAATATGCACGTAGCTCTCATTATGTTATTGAATTACACTACCCATGAACTACTTACTACCTAGTTGCTTGCATTCTTGTCTTGTAAAACATTTTTATTACATTATTATTATTTATTTCACCTAATCTAATCTTAACTAACCTTACAAAATCCCTATTTTTACATTTTAATTACCTTTAGAGTATTGAATAAAGAATAAACAGGAAAAACAAGAAATAAAGTACTTACCCAATTAATTTTTTTTCTTGGTGTCAAATGTTGAGAACACTTAAGCATATTTTTATAGTAATGATTGCAATGTACGAAATATTTTGTTAATTAACGAATACAAAGAACATAGACTAATAACATGCAAAAGGAAGATAAGTTTCTCAAACAATTACAATATTTCTGGCTTTCTAACTATGCAACAAAAGCTGTTACAAATTCACCCAAGTTACCTGTCATGATTCCGATGGTAACAAATGTTGTATTGTAAGAGAAACTGACACTTGTCTGTAACTTAATACAAAATGTCATAGAATAGATCAAACCTTGATATTCTATTAGTTACAGGTAAAATGTAAAAACAACTATTAACAAAAGAGGATGTGACAGGTGGGTGCAGTAAGAGGGGTCTGATATTCTATGACAGCTTTGTAACCATACAAAATTGAAAATTATGAAAAATTATGTTTTGTCTGAGCAATCAAGATTTTATAGTGAGTAACTTTAATTTTGTACTTTATGAATGTGTGATGGATAAAACAGATGAGAAAAGATGTCTAGAAAAGTGTCACACTCGGAGAAACACAGTATTTTTTAAATATTGCCCTGCAAAATTAAGATTATAAAACTTAAAGTATTAAAATATAGATTATTAGTTGAAACTTTACACTCTGTTAATTCATTTAATGATGTCAAAAAAGTTCATTAATAAATTGTGAACATAAGACACTAAAACTTTGTTTCATGCACAGTAAAGGATACCCAGGGCAAAAGGGTTAAATCTCAAATTCATATTAACAAATTAAAAAATAGAAGTTTATCTAAAACAAACAAGTAGAAACAATAGAAATCAAACACAAGTTAAAAGTGATATTAATTTGTGATCAGTCATGGTCCAAAGTTTGTTACATGAAGAATGATTTAAAAAACACATGTCTATACAATAGAATGCCAACTGAGAAAGTTAGCATAGTGCTAGAGTGGCAGAAGTAGTTAGCAATGCCAGTAATAAATGACACAATATGATTGATGGAGGGTGGTCACATGATCAGCACATGTTCTGAAATGGTAAGAAAATAAAGGAGTAGAAAAGACTGGTGCACTGATAGCAAACATTTTTATAGCAATGCTTAAAGGGCAAACCAGGACTGAAATAGCTTTGGGTGAGAGGAAGTAATGTTGTTTTGGAAAAAGACATCAGTAGAAAAAGATGTTGCAATGGTATAGAGTAATTTGCCACTACAACCAGAATAGAACAAAAAAAATAATACTTTGACAATCACAGAAATCCAAAAGGTGATTTTTAAATTACTGAAATACAAAGTTGATAACTTACCACACAGTAAATGAATATGTGTGAGGCTAGGACTTGAAATTAATGTTAATGAACAATACAATATATAAATTCAGAATAATAAATATTTCAATGAATAAATGAATCAGGAGTAAAAAAGCAACAGACGTAATCACAAAATCACTAACAACAATTAGTAATAATCAGTAATAATATTCTTCATCAATATCTTGTGAACTAACTTGTGAAAGCTCAATGTAAGATTTTCATTCACTTGTTAGATCACAAGATTACAAACCATGAAACTGTAATTTTCTTAATGTACAACGTTTATGATATCTGTACATCACCACCAGGGAAAACTGATGCCAGTTTCATATTACATGCATGTGTACTCAAATTAAACATGATCATTTAGAAGGTAAGCTATTATTTTAATGCAATTAAAAATTCAGAGATAAACTAGACAATAGAAGGAATAATAAATGAATGCTAACAAAACCGTAACCAAATATAAAAACATATTTTATTATTTCACAGTGTTGATGTAGCCTCTTTCTTGTAACTTTATTATACAAGTTACATGGTTTTAATTTTGTCACTTGACAAAGTATGTTTATCTTACATTAGATGTGAGACAATTATGGTAAGGTACTCATGACGACTCAATCTTATACTTATTTTATTAATCCATATTCACAATGTTAAAACTTTAATAAAACATAAATTTTTCATACCAAGCAATTATAGCCATATTATATTCTCTGAGTACACGCATCTTGACTGTGTAAAAGGATCTGAGAATGGTATCTGTAATAATTAATTTAAACTCAGCTAAGCCAATACAAATTTAACAGGTGATAACACACTGTTCATTAACAAGTCCCAGAATTGTTTTCTAGAAACAGCTGTTTAATATGCATAAATTTTGTTCAATAATAACTGCTATTCAAGTTTGATAACAGCTGATTAGCATGTGTCATTTTTTGTTCAACAGGAACTGTTGCTCAGAAGTAGTACCAATTAATTGTATGTGTAAAGTTTGTTAAACAAGAATTGCTGTTTACATTTTGTACTAGCTGTTTAGTATGACTCATATTTATTAAAAAAAACTGATGCTTAACTTGGTAGTGGCTATTTATCTTCTTAACATTGTGCAACATGAAAAAATATTTAAACTTGGTAAAAACTGTTTAACACATCAATAGACGTTAACCACCTGTTAACAGGATTAAACGTAATGTATTTCTATATCAGTTCCTGTTGAATTGTCAGAAACATGTTAGACTCAACATAGTTCAAGAGAAGCTAACATAAGAATACTAACTTGTCAATAAGAAGTAGTTACACACACCATTATTTCTTTTACAATGATATATATATATATAGATTATTTTTCAACTCTCCTTTCAATTAACACAAAAGGTGTTAATATTACTTGAAAACCATTGTTAGCTACATAACTTAAATGTTTTTTGTTCTTTACATTTAAAAAATCTGAACATTAATGAATGATGATTTGTTTACTAGTGTGATGTTTTTCCAATTATTTGATGTTTTGAACACAGGGTGAGACCTCTTCTTTCCATTTCATAATCAGATAAATATTTGTTTGAAGATGTTTTATTTTATTTCCAATGTATGTTTCTTTCAAGTGCTAATTAAAACATCCCTTTACAATTTATAAAATAACTACTGTAGAGAACATTACGTTATAGATTTCAAGAAACTTACCATTGGAGGACTACAATATTATTAATATAAAGTTATTAATAATAAAAATTCAATTATAATAAATAAGTTATTACAAGTAAAACACACATCAACACAACCCACATTTCATCATCCTAAACATCTTTCTACAGTTTTACATACATCTTTTATCCTCACATTGTTCTTCTACTATTTCCTCATCCTCTGTTAAACCTTGTAAGGGATCTGTATCAGGTTTGGTTTCATACCTTTTTGAAATCAAACAGGTAGCATCAAATCTGCTCACATTACAGAAAGAAACAAACAGTTCATATTAGTTTCTTGAATTTTGCACAAAGCCACTCAAGGTCTATCTGCACTAGCCGTCCTTAATTTAGCAGTGTAAGACTAGAAGGAAGGCAGCTAGTCATCATCACTCACCACCAACTCTTGGGCTACTCTTTTTACCAACGAGTAGTGGGATTGACCGTGCCTTTATAATGCCCCCACGGATAAAAGGGCGAGAATGTTTGGTACGACCGGGATTCGAATCCGCGACCCTCACATTACGAGTCAAACGCCTTAACCCACCTGGCCATGCTGGGCCTACAGAAAAGGAAACAAGGTGTATAAGTTTATAATACTATAAAATAATAGAACCTTTTTTATAAACATTGAGCTGAAACATTTATGTCTTGATATGTGATACTGACTGTGGACTAAGAAACTTATGGACATTTTTTATTGTTGTTTTTTAGAAGTAATTTTAAATCATTTGTGAAATTTGTTGGATACCCTGGTTAATAGATTGTTCCATTCTTACATCTGTTATCAACTAATGGAATGGTTCCTCTGATTTTTACTGTTATTTTGAGGTTCATCAGATTTTTGTTTTATAGGCAACATGATTGGTAAAGAAATATATTTGTAATATCTGTTTACCCTGTTCTGATATTTTTAAACGAGGTTTGATTTAGCTTCCATTTTATATGCCACAGAAAAGTGCTTGATTTTTACCATAATATTCAATGGTTTGATTATTTTAAAGACACGACTGTTAGACAGACAATTAAATTAAAAAATTGCATAAGTGTAAACTTCATTTATGTATTGTGTGGTTTTCATTTTGTTGAATAACAAAAATGCATATACAATAATATTAGGAGCAGGTAATTATCACAGTGAATTGTTTGTTTGTTTGTTTTGGAATTTTGCACAAAGCTACTCGAGGGCTATCTATGCTAGCCGTCCCTAATTTAGCAGTGTAAGGCTAGAGGGAAGGCAGCTAGTCATCACCATCCACCGCCAACTCTTGGGCTACTCTTTTACCAACGAATAGTGGGATTGATTGTCACATTATAACGCCCTCACGGCTGGGAGGGCGAGCATGTTTGGCGCGACCGGGATGTGAACCCGCGACCCTCAGATTACGAGTCGCACGCCTTAACACGCTTGGACATGCCGGGCCATCACAGTGAATCAGCCAATAAAATACATTGTTTGTATAACCTTATTGCTACCGACCAATCACAAATATCACAGGCAGTCGAGAACCGAGATTGGTTTAGTAATTAATTTTATGTTACTACAGGGTATTTTAACGTTTTCACATACTGAATCATCTTTATTGGAACAGATACCACGGTACCTCAAAACTGAAAACATGACATAGTAGACGTGTAATGGAATTAAAATATTTATAAAAATATGAGACTTTATACAGAAAGTTTAATAGCTTATAAATTTTGTTTTAAAAATAGCAGATACTTATAATAGTTGTGCAAAACGTTAGTTTTTGTGAAACCAAAATAATGTTTTCTTGTGACTAATATACAAATATATAATAAACACACACACAACGTTTGACAACGTTTATCTCTAGACATCGGTGTTTGTATAGTAGTGGACATTGTAACAGTAGAACAAACTTTTATATGAAAAATGAAAATAGCAAGTTAAAATAATAAATTTTAAATTATGGAAAACTTATTTCAGTTTAACAAAACTGCGAAATCAGTTCATATAATTTCTTATATCCTGAGACTGGTTATTTCCAGTTAATATATTAAAATTTCAGTACTTTTCATGTTATGGTAATTATAAGAACGCATAACTGAAAGCAAAGGAGAATATGTTATACGTTAGGCACATTACATATGTCATCTCAGTTGTTAAAGAGGCCTCTCGTCAAACAGTAGTAATATAGTTAATACGTCAAAAGGTTTCTGATGTATTAACCAGTCAGTGAGACCCCAGCGGTATATCTACGGACTCACACCACTAAACGCAAACTATAATATCATACTTTAGACGAAACTTTGTATAAATCCAACCAAATATAAAAGAGAAACAAAACGGAGAGATAAATAGAACCAAATCACAAACTGCAGACGATATCCTGAGGAATTCCGATGTTTGTTTCATCGAGTTCTCTATATGTATTAACAACTTTCTCAGTTAGCGAATAAACAGTTAAACTGTTTCGATATATTTCACTGTAATTATTTGTTTTGAATTTCGCGCAAAGTTACATGAGGGCTATCTGCACTAGCCGCCCCTAATTTAGCAGTGTAATTTGATAATGTAGGTCCGTAAACTTTTAGTTAAACCACCGAGGAACAAAGAGTGTAGTGTTCACTTATAGGAATAAAATAATCAGCCTTATCTTTCTCCACCTATGTGCTATACCTTTTGTGAAGACAGTGTAATATTATTTTATATGTATCTACAAAACTAGTTTAGAATTAACGAACTTTCTTCTACAAGTACTAAATAAACTTTTATTTTACAATTGAAGAAATCATCATTTTTAGGAAAGTACAAGACCTCTAGTAATAGAAAAGATAGATTGGCCTAAAACAACGAATTAAATACCTACTAATGCATTTTATTTTAAACTGAAGTCCATGTTTAAGAGAGTTGTCGTTATTTCAAACTTTTAAATATAATTTTTACAATTTTGCGAAAAGTAAAACTTATTAATATATTTTAATTTCAAATATTACGTGTAAATAAATCCCTTTTGCAAAACCCTAAAAAGCCATTTTTTTTTCTTAAATAACATTCAAATTCAATGAATAGCAAATAAATTATTTTAACTAAACTTCTGTCCTCACCTTTAAATGAAATATTGTAAAATGAAACATCTCTTCCAGTTTCCTCCACAAATCATTGTGACCTTTTTCATGTTTTTTGTTTATTTGTTCTTGACAGAAGGAAGTTTCTTTGTCCTCTGTGACATATGATTAGGTTTTACATAATATTTGTTAGATGGTTTGATAGAAATGTTTCGTATACAATTTGAAAGAATGCTAAATATGTTTTGTTAAGATATTAAAACATTGTCAACGTTAACCAATTAGAATTTGGTTCTAAGCAACCATAAATTGGAATATCGTCTGTTAAAGAAGAATATTTTAGCTGTAACAGCATTTCCACATGAATGATAACAAGTTCCTAACAGAACACGATTCAGTTTTTATTACTTAACCAAACATAAGATTTTTCTTTGAAACCACAATAAATTAGAATATGTCGCTCAGTGTTTCACATGTGTTTCTATAACTCAAATCTATATGAACCAATAATGTACAACAATATTGTACATTGAAAATATGTAAATTTCCCTCATGCAATCAGGGGATCGATTCCTCTCGGTGGGCTCAGCAGATAGCTCGATGTGGCTTTGCTGTAAGAAAACACACACATACGCTCTCATGCAAAGAGCCTGAAGTTTTTCTATAGTTCCCAGTAATGTGTGAAGCCAGTAAGGGAAAGTGAAATAAAATAATTCATTAAACAAAAATTATGTCAATTAATTGTTGTTTGAGTTTAACACTTTAAATGTTAAAACATTATTGAAGCTGTTCTTTCGTTTCTTCATATCTGAATATGGAAAAATACAGTTGCAGGCATAGTTAAATTGACGTGGTTTGGTTTGTTTTGAATTTCGCGCAAAGCTACATGAGGGTTATCTGAGCTAGCTGTCCCTAATTTAGCACTGTAAAACTAGAGGGAAGGCAGCTGGTCATCACCACCCACCGCCAACTCTTGGGCTACTCTTTTACCAACAAATAGTGGGATTGACCATCACATTGTAACGCTCCCACAGCTGAAAGGACAACCATGTTTGGTTCGACGGAGACTCGAACCCGCAACCCTCAGATTAGAAGTCGACCGCCCCAGCCACCTGGCCATGCTGGACATATTCACGTTTCAAAAGAACATTCTTGCAGGGCATTTCTCTGATGTTTTGACTTCTTGCCATGTAGGAAACTGTATTTCCGTTAGGTTTTTTTCAGTGATTAGTGAAAGGATAATTGTCTGACGGTTGTTCACTTTCTAATGTCAGTCAAACAACGTCCTCCACTATACCAGTTACAAGGTCAATATTCAAACTCTTTAATAGCGATTAACTTGAGTCAGTCTAGAAAAAAACCTCTTTGTTTTTTCTGTCTTCCTTAAGTACTTACAGTGGTTATTTCCTCACTCAGAGTTGCTGGTTTTCTTTATAATTCACTTTGTCCATCTCATCCTTGATTTTTATCTATAACGTCAACATTATTATTGGAAATTAATATCATTAATTCTGACTGAAATGACCAAGAACGATGTAGTTCCGGTTTTCTTGGTTACATTTACAAAAAGTGTATATATACATATATTTATCTTTAAAATTAATATTTATCTTACAAAAGCTACTTTTTAAGTAGAGTTTAATTTATATTTATTTAGTGCTTTGCACAAGTCCCTTGTTGTCTCTAAAGTTTATATTGTGAATTTTCATCTTTATATTCCATGGTAAAGAGTTGTTCAAGAGTTCACGGAGGATGATATTAACAAGCTGCCTCATTTGTAGTGTATTAACTTCAAAATTACGGACGGCTGAACAACCACAAATAAATAAAAATATGCGTAGTGATAGTCATTCTGGACAAATTTTACGTTATCAAGGAGACTGAGCAACGTGATATTTACTGTCTGAAACACAATACTAACAAACTGAATCTGAAGAGTAGCTCAATACAGCCAATCTTACTGATGATTTTCTCTCAAACATTCACAAGAACTTCAAACAGAACTCTCCAGTAAAAACGACTGTCTTTTGTGGCAAATAAACTATATTTTTTGCTGTACTTGTTAAGACAAAATAAATATGAAAATGGGAATTTAAAAATATGCAAATATTGATTGTAAACAAAACAAGGAAACCGGATTGGAGATGCTGTAAACATTATTTACTGAAACTAGAAACCCTTATTTTGGTTCCATGCTTTTACCTTTAATTATATTTGGTGTTTTCAAAATGACCTTTCTTTCCTAATCCTTTTATGGCGTCTATTTGCAGATTTGTAAATTCTCAGTTTTTATTTATCTTATTTTGTATACTGGATTATGGGCAAAGGCTTACTGGGTAAGGTAGCAAACTTTATACATTGTAATGATAATAAACATAACTAATACCTAGTTGATACGGTTCGTGATTATTTACTGCACTATTGACTATTTGATCGCATTTGTTTGAAATATAAAATGTTAAACTGCAGATGGAGATTTGTTTGAAAATATAGTGAACATTAATAGCTGCCGTGTAACGACATTATGTATATATAGTAAAGGAAAACTATATACAAGACACAACCTCCACTACGTGAGTATAACATTTTATAAGTACGACAGCAGTCTTTCAAATAAAACATGTAAGACTAAAATGTAACTATAAATATTTCTTCTTGTCTTTTAAAGTAATTATTCTACGATGTGTGAAATAAAAGTTGATATCATGTGTATTGATTTATTTACTACTTCTCTTCATGTATAATATAGGGGCTGGCTTCTTAAAAACACCGACTGTTTGTTTAGAATTAAGCACAAAATTACATGGGCTCTATGGGTATCGAAACTCGGTTTCTAGCGTTATAAATTAGTAGATGCACCGCTGTGCCACTAGAGGTGACCAAGTGTATAATGTAGAAAGCATTTAATATCTACATGTTACATATAAATATATTTATCTGTTATGGGCTGATAATTCTTCTTTCACCTTATATATAACATTTTTAAATGGGTCGTTTTGTACTGCTTTTCTTTTTTACAAATTTTTATATAGGTATAGTCTTAGTTATAAACAACAAAGGGTTTAAAGTGTTTGAACTGGATTGAATATTTACTATTTAAGGTGTTTTCGTCGTCACATTCTATACGGTTTTGTTGTGATCCATTTTATGAAACACTGCTGTGGTTCATGATAAAATTTGTTTATTATGATTTTGCTGGCTCTCTTTATTTATACTGGTTTCTATTTCTCACTTAGTCCAATAATATAAAATTAAAAATCTCCCATTATTCACCATATTTTCATTGCCACTCAAATCAGAAATCAGTGCAATATAAAAATACAATATTAGAAACATTGCTTTACGTGTATCATTTCTGCAGCTGACCAACTGTAGTGCAATTAGAAGTGATGTATTTCTGTCTTTTCTTTTCGTCCGTAGCTTCCTGGTTTATCAACATATACTTGATTATTCAATAATTATCTGTGAAGAAGACACTATATGTATTATTTTTACACTGTTCTGTCTGAAGAAGTACAGAATTTTATTCAAGTTTCATTTTTCAAATGAATTTATGATTTTATATGTTTTAGTTTGTGTGTTACTGAAATAAAGTCTCGTCCTGTAATTGGAATAAAGCTTCTTGGTGTGGTGATTTCATTTTTATGTCATATTATCTGTCGTACATTATGCAAGTGCTCTACAAACTTCACCCCTACATCGCTTACTAGTAAGATTGGTATTGAACCCTGGATATTCCGTACAAAGGCCAAGTGGTTTGTCTACTGAGCTAACGTACTGGATATTCGATAACTAAGTACAAAGTCATTGGACATCTTCCTACTCAATGTTATGTATCTATAAATTGTGTTTTAGTTGTCTTCTACTCGCTATGGTACGTCAATCTATATCCATACAGGATTTTAATATATTTAGTATTTCCGCTTCTAATTTATCTTTCTTAATTGCTCAGTAGATAAATCGTTTAAAATACTAAAAACAAATATCTAGTCCAATCTATCGGTTAGTTCGTCAACTGTACTTGAGAAATATCAGTTTTGGAAGATTATTCCCCCCATCAACTACCTTGAAAATACATCAGCGGTGTATCTTTAATACCTTTGAAATCCCAACTGTGCTTATATTCAACATCAATGGTTTCAAGCTCTTGATTAACAATAATTTCTCTTTATTAACCATTTTATGACAACTAATTCTGCTGTTCTATCGACGTGGTTTGGTTTGAATTTCACGCAAAACTAAAGGTGGGCTATGTGCACTACCCGTGCCTAATTTAGCAGTGTAAGACTAGAGGAGGGCAGTTAGTCTCGAGTTAGTATCTGTGTGCTCCACTCACCCACTACATCCTCACTTAAAAATAAATAAGTCGTGTAACAACATGTACTATCAGTCGAAGTTCCAACAGCTAAGCTAATTCAAACACTGGCCTGCCTCCTCACCGTTACGTGATTGGTGAAGTCTTGGAGGATAATTTTGGAGTAAATAACAACAGGTTGGGTAAAATAAAGAAAGAAGTCGAGGTAGAGAAGTTAGCTTAAGGTTCTTTAAGTGGGGTAAGTAGAAAATAAAATTAAATAAGTAACTGTGGCTACTGCTGGCATAGACACCACTACTACCAGAAGGGCTGATGATAATGTAGAAGCTGTATCAGATACACCCACTCAAGTAGGTTCATGAGGCACTAGACACTACTCTTACCAGAGGGGCTGATGATAATGTGGAAGCTGCGCCAGATCCACTCACTCAAGTAGGTTTGTGAGACACTAGACACTACCACTACCAGAAGGGCTGATGATAATGTGGAAGCTGTGTCAGATCCACCCACTCAAGCAGGTTCGTAAGACACTAGACACTACTACTACCAGAAGGAATGATGATAATGTGGAAGCTGTGTCAGATCCACTCACTCAAGTAGGTTCGTAAGGCACTACACACTTAACGTGCACGATATCTTTTTTTCACTGTAAGCTCGACGAAGATGTCGAAAGTTTTGTAGATGCATTAAATGAAGTTCTTAGAATATCTGGTTGGACTGACGCACAGAAATCAGACATTTTGAGACTAAGAACAGCAGGAAAAGCAAAACGTTTCATTGAGGCATTGCGTGAAACTGTAGATTTTCAGTTTGTAACACGTATGCTGACAGAGGAATATGGTAAACGAGAAGAGAAAGGCCAAGCACAATCATGGCACAATTACGAAATATGAATCAAGAAAAAGGCGAGTCTGTTCGAGTGTTTGGACATAAGCTACAAGACCAAGGTAATAGATTACGTAGAACTTAGATTAGATGATTATCCAAGATACACTAAAGTCTGAGTATGAGCGAAGGTCGCTTAGTGATAGAGCTCGGAGTGATGTTAATGATTCCAATACCCCACGAGCAACCTTATTAGATTTAATCGAGGAAACAAGAGAGCAACAGATATACAGGCACAAGCAGTCTGTAATAAGTATGATAAGTAAGAGTACAAATGAAACAGTAAACTGGCGAGACGGACAAAATAAGTGCGAGGACTTGTAGTGTTTTAAATGGGGTGAGGCTGGCTACATAGCAAAAAATTGTTTCATAAAACAAAATAAAAATGAGCCTGTAAGTTGTTTTGCGTGTTGTATTTTACGTTTAGTGAGGATTTTACAGGAAGGATTAATTCAGAAGTATAAGATCTTAGTTAGACGATATCTTGTTGAGATAGAAGATTTGTTATTAGGATAAAAGGATATTAAAGATAGCGTTTAGATTTCAGATCTGACTCAACAGAAACGTGGTTTACTAGAGGCAGGTGGAAATGTCCTGAAAGTTTTGTTAGGAACTGCAACCACAGATGATTTACGTGAATTAAACAAGAAAGTATGACATCAAAGACAAGTATCCAGAGAAATGATTCATTTAATAGGTGAACAGATGACTATAATGAATTCATTAAACCAGACACTTGAATTACATGAACAGGAAATTAAAAGCGTATCTATATAGAGCAGGGGTTCCCAACCTTTTGGCACTCGCGACCCCTTACCTAAAAGTTTGAAACCCATGTGACCCCCTACTTAGGGCTTACTATCAGCAGCTTAATTTTTCTTTCATTTTCTGTGAAGGAGAGGGAAAGAAACATCTAAAAAATATTTTAAAATTATGTAATTATTTATTAGCAAATTAAATCTCATTGGTCCAACCTGAATTCACAAAAAGAACATATATTTCTTAAAATAATATTAACATAGGTTTGAACAGCTATCCAACCCAGCTAGTGAGATGCCTGATGTTGCATTTCAGCAGCAAGCTTTGAAATTCGTGGCCGAGCGTTTGTTAGAGCCAGTCTCATGTCATCTCCAACATCCAATCTGTTCCTATTCTTTGTTTTTATATTGACAAGAGTGGAAAATCCTGCCTCACACAAGTAGGTAGAAGCAAATGGAACAAGGACACGTAAAGCTATCATGCTGACTTTGGAGTATGACTGATACATAGCGCACCAGAACTGAGTCACGGATTTCACCTTGAAGAGATCACGAGCTGAAGAGTTGTTCCTTAGATCCAGAAATTCATCTTGGATATCATCTGGGATGCTGTATACATCAAGTTCAGTACAAAATGGGTTCCTTACCAGAGCCTCCTGTTCCTGTGATAGCTCAGGGAAGTAACGCTCGACTTCCTTTTTCTAGAGACTGAAGATGTTCGGTTATCTCATCCTTGAGGAACTGATCCAGTTGGATCTGAGACTCATCCGTCACTCCACAAAGTTTTTCAAACATAGCGATATTTCCAAGATTGGTTTTCCGACACCAGTTCTACAGTTTGGAAACAAAAGCCCGAAGACTATCTTGAAAAAGGAGAACATGTGTTTCCCTTCCTTCAAGCTTCAAATTGAGCTTGTTCAGCTGGTCAAAAATGTTAGCTAGTTACGCAACCTTTTTTGTTCCATGCTTCATCTTCGAAGTGAGCTACAAGATCTTTCCTTTCTTGAGTCTCCAGGAATAGCTTTATTTCATCTTTCATTTCAAAGACACGATTAATAACGTTTTCTTTCGACAACCAACGTACTGCTGTGTAGAAGAGAAGGACTTCGTGGTCAGCATTCATGTCTTTGCATAGTTCTTTGAATAGGCGAGTGTTGAGTGATTGAGTCTTCACATAATTTACAATTTTAATTACAGATTCAAGCACTTCCTGCAGAGAGGCAGGGAGAGTCTTACTGGCGAGAGCATATCGGTGAATCATGCAGTGGATGCCCTTTGCTTGAGGTGCTAGCTTCTTCACTCTCGACTGGAATCCTGATTTCGATCCCAGCATAGCCGGTGCCCCATCCGTACAAACCCCACACACGTTTTCCTATTGAAGATCTTCGTCTTGAAAAAACAAAATTGAAACTTTTCCATGACATCATCAGCTTTTCTTGTTGTTTCAAGTGCACTGCAGAATAAGAATTCGTCTTTGATGTCACCTGAATTAATGCATCTCACGAAGACAAGCAACTGAGAACATGAACTTACATCTGTTGACTCGTTGAGCTGAAAGGGGAACCCTTGATTTCAGTCAAAACCTGTTCCTTCACATCCATAGACATTTTAGAAATGCGCCTCTGTATAGTATTATTTGACAGGGATACTTGCTGCATCTTCTTTGCACTGGCTTCTCCAAGAATAAGATTTACTGCTTTCATCATGCAGGGTTTAAGAAGTGTTTCTCCAATCGTGTGAGGCTTTTTTTTATTTAGCAATTTCGAATGCAATCTCATATGAAGCTTCCACTACGGCTGCACTCTGCTGCTGAAACGACCCACTTCTATCGATTCTTTGGCTTTTAAGACACCGTTCATGCCGTTTGAAGAAATCCAAACCCTTCTTTGCGTGTTCTGGATGTTTCATCTCGAGATGACGCTTGAGTTTTGATGGTTTCATTGACTCTGTACTCAGGACAGCATGGCACAAAACACACTGTGGTTTCTCGATGCTGTCGTTGGCGAGCACAGTGGTGAAGCCAATGTTGAGGTAGCATCTGAGTATCTGCGCCGTTTAGCCATGAACACAACTCACCTCTACTGCTTACTTATCTCCTTGTTAAAATAAAATAAAAGTGTTGAATAATGAACGCTTTGGAAACTGCAGATCTTACACTGACTACTTGTGGGGGGTGCAGGTAGAGTAATGATGGGGTAAGTATTGGGAGGGAAGGGAGCGTGGCCAGTCGCGCGATTCGTCATCCACCAATCAGCAACGGACATGTGACTCACGTGTCGACAGCGAGCACACACACACTTAATCACAGCTAAAGACACAAGCATACGTACATGCGAGTACACTCACATACTCGCTACTCACTAGTACACACATACATACAGTTGCAGACACATACACATTCACACAGGCACATTCACTCACAGGCACGCATACATACACCCATAATATCACCTAATGACATTGAACTAACATAGCACACGTTTTGCTTTGCACCGAAACGAAAAAAATGTAAGAGCATGAAAATGTAATTGATGAAATAAAATTAATGTTATCCCAAGCTACTTCTAACAAGGTTACGTGACTCCCCTGCCAAAGCTTCGCGAACCCCCAGGGGGGTCGCGATTTAGTCATTTGTGTTCAAGCAACAGCATTGTCAACATTTCCCACTCACATCTCCTGTGTCACACATTGGGTAAAAACATGACAAAGGTGAAAAGGTTGACAAAGTCTGAACGTGGCAGCATTGTCGAGCTGCAAAATTAAGGTATCTCTCAACATGCCATCGCTGGTGAGACTGGGCGCAGTAAAACTGCTGTTGCAAATTTCTTAAAAGATCCTGAGGGATACGGAAGGAGAATTTTAAGTGGTCAGCCCAAGACCATTTCGCCGGCGTTGAGCAGGAGGATTCGACGGGTTGTCCGGCAAGACAATAGTCGATCGTCGAACCAGATTAAGATCCTTACGGACAGAGAATGCAGCTCAAGAACAATAAGACAGCATCTACGAGAGAAGGGCTTTAAATATCGTAAACGTCTTTAAAGGTCAAGCCTCCTTCCACACCACGAAACAGCTCGGTTACACTTTGCTGAAAAGCACCAAACACGGGACGTAGAAAAGTGGAAGAATGGTTTGTTTTTCTATGAGAAAAAAGTTAACCTAGATGGTCCAGATGGCTTCCAACGTTACTGGCACAATAAGGATATCCCACCAGAGAAATTTTCTACACGACACAGTGGAGGAGGTTCCATCATAATCTTTCTCCTTCCATGGAACAATAGAGCTTCAGGTTATACAGGGGCGTCAAACAGCAGCTGGCTACATTGGCATGTTGGAGAGAGCATCCTTATTGACTGAAGGCCCCCGCTTGTGTGGAAATAACTGGGTCTTTCAGCAGAACAACGCTGCAATCCACAATGCCCATGATTCTTTGGGACCATCCAGCGTGCTCGCCCGAACTGAACCCAAATTGAAAATGTTTGGGGGTAGATGACAAGGAAAATCTATAGAAATAGACGTCAATTTCAAACAGTGCATGATATTCGTCAAGCCATCTTCACCACTTGGAATAATATACCAGCCAGCCTTCTGCGAAATCTTATATCGACCATGCCAAAGCGAATGTTTGCAGTTATTCGCAATGACGGCCGTGCAACTCACTACTGAGACCACTTATTGGGCATTTCCTACCCTGTTTAGGACTTCTTTTTGGTATGGTCTTAAACTTTTGACCAGCTAGTATTTAGGTTAATTTCATAATGTTCACATTTTCCCTATTAAATGCTAAATAAAAAGTTTTTTATTTTTATTTTCCCTTTTCTTATTTTCATTTTTTGAAGTTCTACTCAAATAAGTGGTTGAGTCTAACAACCCAAAATGCATATTTCTCCTGATGTTCCTTGGCCTTAAGATTTTGGCCAGCAGTGTATATATATTTAGTGAATTAATGTTTTATATAATAAAGTTTCAAACACACGTGTTATTATTTAGTTTGATTACGTAATACTTCATCTTGCGTGAGAGGACGTTTTAAGTTATAAGTTTCTGTATGTTACACGCACACCAGGGAATAATATATGGGAGTCATGGAGTAAAACAGTTCGAAGCTTCTACCGTTAGCTCCTGTTACTACTCAGGTGTTAGTGAAATTAATGACAATGATATCCTTTCATTTCATCAACTACAAGTTTTACAAATTTCACGTACTAGCCTTACGTTCATTGAGGGATTGGCAGAATTTCTAAATCCCAAAAAACAGTCGCAACTTGCTAATTGTTTCCCCCCATACCTATCGGTTCTCTCGAAAATCTCTTGTTCTTCGTTTAAATGTGTAATTGGGTAAAATGTAACGAACGTACTAAATAACACCCGCACGTTAACGTTACTCACGTTTTTATACTGCTGAAATTGTTTATTTCACTTCCAAGGAGATTCCATACGTTGAACCACGCACAAGACGTTAAAACTCCCACCAAGCAAACGATAACAGAAACGTATAAATTTGAAACAAAAACGAAAGACAGTGTTTAGTCTCTGAATATTTCACAATGTTGACGTACATTAACACACATCAACACATTATATGCTCACCTGACTATCAAATAACACACATCAACATATTATATGCTCACCTGGCTATCAAATAACACACATCAACATATTATATGCTCACCTGGCTGTCAATTCCAAGAATTAACAGCATGAGTAAGGACACAATTGACCATAAAGGGGGGAGGTGACAACTGTAGAACAACTTCTGGATAAACAAGGAAAGCTAACCCTGGACCTGAAGAGCGTGTTTGTACTCTGAAAATAACACAGCAGGTCACTGTCTGATAATACTCAGTTTATATTAAGATGTTGATACACTGTAACTTACCAAAAACGTTTCATTTTAAATGTTTTAGAAACAAGATTCAAGAAAATATTAATAAGGTTTGTTCTGAAATATTCTGTTATACGTTGATTTAGTACAGAAACAGAGCTTTTAGTGTTTATCTAAACAACTGAAGCACTAGAAGACTGAATTATCTTACCGGACTTCACAACGTCAGCAACTTCAGTCCCGTCGCCTTTCATGTAGACCATGTGACCGAGGACGGAAAATATCATAGTACCAGCAAATATGCTGGTAGCAGGGTTAACAATATATAGAATATATCCGTCTCTAGAAATAAAGATACAGAAACAATAATGAATGTGTTCAAAGTGTACAATAATAGCTATTGAAAGAATAACGAATACAGAGTACAGAGAATTATTATATTGAACATTTTTGTGCGAATCATTGTTAAATAATCAAATAAAAAAATGTATTAAGAGTTTGTTTGTTTTTTTGTTACCGGAAGAAGTTGTGGCTAAACTTGTTGTAGCTTCCAAGAGTTACGACGGAACCGAAACCAATACCAAAGGTGAAAAACACTTGCGTTCCTGCTGTCACCCAGACCTAATAACATTAATACGATAAATTAATACTGATTACAAAGAGTTCACTTCTTTAAATTTAACACTAATTTAGTTTCGTTACGTTTTGATTAAAGAATTATTAACTAGTATTAGAGCTTGATAGCAAATAAACGAAAAAAAAGTCGCTTGACAGTTACTGATTAACAATGACACTGTTTTCACTAAAGACGTAAACTACAGTTACATTAGATGGGAAGTTTTATTTGTTGCCTAGCCTGGTTGTTAGTGTTTGTCTTCAGCGTCAGGGGCATTAAAATGTACGGTTAATCCCACTATTCGTTGGTAAAAGAATATGCCATTGGTTCTGTCCAACAACCTTTAACATCTAACATAAATATTTACTAGTGTTTATATCGTATATAAATGTAATAATAATAACACTAGTATATTAATATCATAACAATAACATTTAAATCTGAGTATAATGACAATAACATGTATATATAAATGTAATAACAATAACATTTATATATATTCGTTGGTAAAAGAATATGTGATGGGCTCTGTACAACGACTACCTTCGTTGTGAAAGTATAGATTACATAATGTTAGAACTGTTGACATATTTGAGACGTAAGTATGAGTTATATATATCCGGAAAAGGTGAAAAATACTAAGGCACTAGAAGTAAACAACAATAGCTACCTTTAAAGATAGGAACTAAATTCCAGACCCCGATACCACCAACGCTGAGGTACTGACCAATGGCCACTTCCAGGAAGAATAGAGGAACAGCACACAAGACTAAACAGATGAGGTAGGGAAACAAAAATGCCCCTAAATAACAAACAACAACATATAATCTATCACAACCATCGATTTAACATTTAGTAAAGTAAAGGTTTCATGTATATTATGTTGGATTAAACCACAAGACACATACCTCCACCATTTTCATAACACAAGTGTGGAAATCGCCATACGTTTCCAAGACCGACAGCGTAGTTAAATTCTGTGTGCATAATTACGATAGTGTTTCTAACTTGGCAGTAGTTACTTTATATATATATATATATATATATTATTGTTATTATTTTTAATCAGTGTTTTTTTAAATGACTGTGATGCATTAATTAGGTTATTTACTCAGATCCTTGTGAGATGGATTTCCTGCTGTTGTTTTAGCGTAAATTTACTCAATGAGTTACCTTCTCTCTGTCCACAGCGAGGAATCGAACCGCGGATTTTAGGATTGAAGACCGTAAAATTATCACTATTCAGTTGGGGAAATATATATTGGTTTGTTTACAGCACAAAACTACACGATTAGTTATCTGCACATTTTTTTTTCTACTGCGGGAACTAAACCTGGAATTTAACGTTGTAACTCAGTAAATTTCAATGTCCCTAACTTTCAAGTTTCAGTCAAGAAAAACAAACAAATACAAGAAAACATAACAGGGAAATTATAGTATACCAGTAATACTAATAAGAGATTCTTAAAACTCAATACTAGGAGAAAAACTGTGTGGGAGAAATTCAGGGAAGTGTAGGTTTGAGTTTTATGGTTTTTAACTAGGTCCTCAAGTCACACGTAAGTTCTTTCTTTAGAACTGATATTCTTCCTCGATAATCTCAGTTTAAGCCTCGATGATTATCTGAGTCTATTAGAATAACAAGAAGAACTATTAATATTGTGACAAGGCTCGACTTTACATGGAAGTTTCGTTGTCAAAAGACACGTGTTGGTGACTTTAATTTGCGAGGGATTTAATAACGCATTACGATGTAAATATTTCAGTATTACGTAAGTCCTGGTGATTGCTCAAGACGAGGAGAAAGCTCTTCTTGTGAAAATCTTTTTAAATAATGAATAATGAGATCTTTATATAACGTTCAGGAGTCTCGTAAGCTGAAAGGATCCTCATTAACTTTCCGTTTCACATCACACGTAGAATACAAGAAGAATGTTAAATAATCTTCGAACCAGCTCTCCCAGACTCATCTAATCCTTTTCATTCGGAAGAGAGGTCAGAATAAGGCTATCATGACAGGCTGTTTTCATGACAAAAAAAAGGGTCAGAAACAAAATGAATGACAAAAGTACGTTCAAATACTAATAATAAAACATGAAACATAACATTAAATAACTTAAAATAGAGTTCGATGTTATAAATATAATTTTATTACTTAACAATAGTATAAACAACACTCTAAATACCAAGAAAAGTTCACTAGCCGTCCCTAATATAGCATTAGTTTAGTTACTAGATGGAAGGCAGCTAGTCATCACCGCCTAACGTCACTTCTTAGGTTACTCTTTTATCAACGAATGGCGGGATTGAACGTTACATTGTACCACCTCCACAGCTGAAAGGATGAGCATGTTTGATGTGAAGGGGATTCTAACCCACGACCCTCAGTTGCGAGTTGATTGTCGTAATCACCTGACCATACCGGGATAACCTAAAAAAGGCAGAGACTCTCTCCTAGAACAAACGTCTATAGCGTATAGTCATTAGTTTCGTATAAACAAGTAACACGTTTTGTTTAGGCTTGGTATGTCAATTCAGTAATAAACTGTGTGTACTTTCAATTAGAAACAGCCACGTTTGAGGCTGAATTGAGAAATAAACAAGTTATTAATTAACGACAAAAATAGCCAATTTTTATCTCCATGCTGTTGGTTATACCTAACTGTTTGTAAAACACATTTAAATCTAAAGTCCTAAACACTGCTAGCATTACTGTGCATGAACATTTTCATGGAAATTTCGAGAATGTTTCTTTGAACATTTGAATCTGGAACTATCCGGTACAGAGAAGTATCTGGAACCACGTGAAACGAAGGAGAACCGAGAACGGACCGTTCAGTATAGAAGAGCTTCTGGAACGTTTTTTTACAGGTTTGGACAGCGTGGAACAGAGCAGTATCTAGAACAATGAAGTAAAGAAGGAAAGCTCTGGCCGCACAGGTAAGAGGGGGAATGGAACTGTTCAGTCTGACTGAAGATGAACTTACAAATGAAGTAAAATGTCTTCCCAACAAATTGCTGCTACAGCATAATGACCTCTGAATCAAGTGATTAGTACTGTTATTCTCTGTAGGGTAATAACACCCTGATATCCAGTGGTGTAACTCAATACAGGACAGTATTCCTTAATACCTAATGGTGCCACTCAGTATAGAGCAATTCATACTTGGTGGTGGTGCTACTCAGTTTAGGATAACACATCCTAATACCTAATGGTGCCACTCAATATATAGTAATCAATACGTAGTGGTGCCACTTAGTACAGACCAATACCCCAATCTGTATTTTTGTTAACCAATAAAAATACTTGCTGAGGTAGCACAAAAGGGCATCATAATGGGATTCTTTTGTGTGTTATAATGGGGTTGTTTTGTGTGTTATAGTGGGGTTGTTTTGGTATGACTTGATATAAACAGATCTAAAGCTGACTTGAGCAGACGTAAAAATACTTGTACAGGTACAACTGATTTAAACAGATGTAAAGATACTCGTACAGGTGTAAAGGTACTTGTTTAGTTCCTAATAAGAATTATACAAGAAAGAAGTAGTGAGACCTAAGAAAACGCCAGTGGGACCTAACCTCGTGTAACGATACTTGTACAGGGCTTATATGGGATATCGAAAAAGTCTCCTTATATATAGAATGTTGCAGTAATGATTTTAGAAGTACTAATGAAACTCGTAGAGGTGCCTTTTGTGTTTTAAAGTATGCCGATACTCATGAACGAAACAAAGTACTTGATATGAAGTGAATACAATAGCTACGCATGTTGTATTACATGATTTAAAGTTTCTCTATATCTTCCATTTGTTTTTATAAAGTGCAACTCTAGAATAAAAGAGCTGTTATAAATAAAAAAAACATTAAATTGACCTAAAATTTACAAAATATATATGTGTATTACTTTATAATTATGTAAACAAAGATTATAATAAATTTATTCTGTTATCTGTCTGCACCTCCGTCTGTTTAATTGTCTATTTGTCAGTGCATACGCCTGTTTAATTGTTTATCTATCAGTACATCTGTCTAGTTAATTGTCTGTTTCTACATCCATCTGTTTAATTTTCTATCTGCGCATCTCTGTTTCATTGTGTAGCTGTACATAATCTGTTTAATTGTCTATTTGTTTCTACATCCGTTTCTTTAATTGTCTATCTATCTGTATGTCCGTGTAGTTAATCGCCTGTCTGTAATTCCGTCTGTTTAATTGTCTATCTAGCTGGATAGACCCTCGGTGTGGATTCCTGTACGTGGTGAGGGGACCTCCCAGGGAAGGTTCTGTTCTATCTGGTTACCTTCTCTGGGATCTAAACATCCACCCACGTGTTTGCCGTGCGTGGCGACCCGTGAAGGGGAGGAGAGGATCCTGGTGGTTGAGGGGTCCAACCCTAACACACTACTTTGGCCTCAAATTCCTGTAGACGGGCGGCCTTTGGGTGGCCCCCCTTGGGTCAATCGGCTGGTCCACTTGGGCTAGAGTCAACCAAGTACCAGTGTTGGAAGTTCTCAACGGGTGTTGTGGACATTGTGCCTGATGCTGGTGTTTGGGTATAGTGCTCACGAAACCCTGGCGTTGCTGCATTGTCCTTGCGTGACTTTGTAGTGCGTCCCCTTGTAGGGCTCCATGGTGGGTGGGGTCAGTGGGTACCGAAATTTTTCCTTTTCCTATGGATCCTCAAAAAATGTAAATAAAATTGTAAAAAACAGTCAATGGGTAAGCGACCACGTCTTGAATACTCAGAACAGCAATCTTCAACATCAGTAACACATGTACCTCATTTTCTTATATTACATTCTCTTTCGGAAAAACCTTTAGGGCAAATGTCCCCTTTTTTTATTCAAAAGGGACTAGAGGGACTTGCTGGCTCTCCAAAATCAGTAAAGAAACTTCGATCTGGTGACATATTAGTTGAAACATCCACATCCCAACACAGTGAACTCCTGTTGAAATCAAAGGCAATTGGGGATATACCTATTGAGGTTACACCCCATGCTGCCTTGAATTCTTCACGAGGAGTTATTGTTGAAAGGGATTTGAAGAACGTTCCCGAGTCAGAGATTCTCGCTGGTCTCTCCACTCAAGGAGTTTCTGCAGTGAGGCGCATCTCCACTCGCAAAGATGGAATTACACTGCCAACAAATACCCTCGTTTTAACATTTACTTCACCACGTGCACCTGCCACCATCAAGGCAGGTTATCTCATTGCAGGGTTCGGCCATACATACCAAACCCTCTTCGATGTTTCCAATGTCAGAGATTCGGCCACTCAAAGACATCTTGTCGTGGTTCCCTGACATGTGCTCGTTGTGGAGGCAAGGACCACGATGCCTATGACTGTGACATGAACCCACATTGCGTAAACTGCAATGGTTCTCACCCTCATACTTTCATTCTTGCCCAAAATGGTTGGAGGAAAAGAGGTGCAGCGTTTGAAAACGACACATAACATTAGTTATCCTGAGGCTCGGAAATTGCTGTCCACAACTCCATCTCGGACATATGCTGCTGCACTTCATTCCACAACTACAGTGGGAGTGCAGACAGATCTCTCTGTGCCTCCAAAAGAATCGTTTTCAAAACAAATGAAAAGCCTTTTGACCTCCGTGGTTAAAAGGTTGATGAATCAACTACCACACCTATCTCTGTCCCTCCCATACCTTCCAACACACCTCAAGATCCACGTCCTTCAGTTTCAAATACAGGCATTTCTTCTGATACATCTTTTTCTCCCACCACAAGAGACAACACAATTATTCGTTCGCGTCCTCAGTCACTAGATTCCCCTTCCAATAACAAAAACCTGCCCACCCGACACAGAGCAGGATCCATGGAGGTTGATAGACCTCCTCCAACTAAAGACAGTAAAGAAAAAAGACGTGATCGTAAACCGAAGGGTTCTCCAGCCACTTCACCTACCCGTTCTTAAAAATGGCCACCTTGATACAATGGAACTGTCGAGGTTTACGTTCTAATCTGGATGATATCAAAACGCTGATTGCTTCCTACCATCCTGTTTGTCTTTCTTTACAAGAAACATTTCTCAAAACTGCTGATACTGTCTCCATTCGGCAGTTTTCTCTGTACAGAAATGACAGGTTGTGTGATGGTCGAGTACATGGAGGGGTGGCACTGTTGGTTGATCAACACGTGCCCACCCTGTCTTTGTCACTCAACACACCCTTGGAGGCTGTAGCCATCCGTATCTCCTTGGGTCATACCATCACTGTTTGTTCTCTGTACCTGTCCCCTGGAAAGACATATGATCAATCAGATCTGGATGCTCTCGTTGAACAATTGCCATCTCCGTTTCTAATCCTAGGGATTTTAATGGACATCATCCCCTCTGGGGAAGTGCTATTATTGATGGGAGGGGCCGATCTGTAGAGCGGATGCTCTCTGATCACAATCTTTCTCTTTTCAATACTGGTTCTTCCACTTACTTTCATGCACCTAGTCAGTCCTTTACCGCTATTGATCTCTCAGTTTGCTCCCCTTCATTATTTTCCCATTTTTCATGGAGGGTTGACAGTAATCCACTAGGCAGTGATCATTTTCCAATCCTTATAAGAGAGACTGGCCGTGGTCGATGCCACCCTACCCGCGTGCCCCGGTGGAAGCTTGATCAGGCAGACTGGTCCACTTTCACTGCTCTCGCAGAACTTGATCCTGCCATCGTAAATCAGCCATCAATAGACGACTGTGTAGCAGCGGTAACTGACTGTATTACACATGCAGCTGCTCAGTGTATTCCTAAAACCTCGACACGTTTTCCACGATATCCTCGTCCGTGGTGGAATCCTGCTTGCCACTTAGCACGGAAGGCTCAAAAGCGGGCCTGGGATACTTTTCGTAGATATCCCACACTTTCAAACCGGGTTGCTTTCCAACGGGCCCGTGCACATGCTAGGTGGGTAAGACGTCACAGCCAGAAGGAATCTTGGATTAAGTTCACAACCAGTATATCTTCTACCACCAGTTCCAAGATCATATGGGACAGGATTCGAAAGGTTAATGGACACTACAATTCTATCCCCCTCTCGATCTTACTCTCTGATGGTCAGGAGGTGACTGATGTTCGGAACATCGCTAACACTCTAGGTGAAAGCTTTTGCCGGGTATCTAGCACTTCTGCTTGTTCCTCCACCTTCCTGGCCATCAAGACTCGGGCGGAGCAATCACCTCTTTCCTTTCGAACTAACTGTTTCTTTGACTATAATCGTCCTTTTACCCTGGTGGAACTAAAAATGGCCCTTCATCGGTCTGCCAGTACGTCTGTTGGACCTGATGATATTCATTATGACATGCTGCACCATTTATCTCCTGCTTCTCTTAATGTCCTTCTGATTGTTTTCAACCGGATCTGGCAGAAGAATGTTTTTCCTGATGCTTGGCGCCAGGCTATTATTTTACCTTTCTCTAAGCCAGGGAAAGATCCCAAGATTCCTTCAAACTACCGTCCAATTGCTTTGACGAGCTGTCTCTGTAAGACATTAGAAAGGATGGTTAATGCTCGTCTTGTTTGGTTCCTTGAATCAAACAACCTCCTCTCGCCCACCCAGTGTGGGTTCCGTCGACAGCACTCCACCACAGACCACCTAATTCGTCTTGAAACATCTATCAGAGAAGCCTTTCTCAACCGCCAACATCTTGTATCAATATTCTTTGACATAGAGAAGGCTTACGACACAACATGGAGGTATGGCGTTTTTGAGACCTCCATACATATGGGTTACGTGGCCATCTACCCATGTTTATTAAAAAATTTTTAATGGACAGGAGATTCCAGGTTCGTGTGGGTTCGACACTTTCCCGTTCTTTTGTACAGGAACTTGGAGTCCCTCAAGGATGTGTATTGAGTGTTACACTCTTCAGTATAAAGATAAATGCCATCACTGAACAACTCCCTCTCACTGTTGCGAATGGGCTGTATGTCGATGACTTTCACATCTCATGTCAGTCGTCAAACATGAGATATATTGAGCGGCAACTACAAACCGCCCTCAATTGTGTACGGAAGTGGACTATGACGAACGGCTTTAATTTCTCTCTCTCCAAAACTGTGTGCATGCACTTTTGCCGTCGACGGGGTATTCACCCTGATCCTGAACTTCATATTGGTGGAGTTTTGCTGCCAGTTGTCCCGGAGACCAAGTTCTTGGGGCTTATCTTTGATCGTAAACTGACCTTTATACCACACTTAAAGCAGCTTCGGGTCAAATGCACAAGAGCACTGAACGTCCTCCGTGTTCTCTCTTCTACCAGTTGGGGGGGCAGATCGCTGTTCAATGTTAAAGGTATATCGTGCTCTTATTAGATCGAAACTCGATTATGGATCAATGGTCTATGGCTCTGCCAGACCCTCAGCCTTAAAGATGCTGGACCCCGTTCATCACCAAGGATTTGGACTCTGCACTGGGGCTTTCCGTACCTCTCCAGTTCAAAGTATATACATTGAATCTCATGAACCTTCTCTACACCTTCGCCGTTTGCAACTATCTTTACAATATACTTCGAAACTTCATTCCTTACCAAAGCATCCCACCTGGAAATGTGTTTTCCTTCCTCGGTGGGCAGTACTTTTTTCAGAACAGACGATCTGTCATTGCTCCGTTTGGCCTTCGCATCCGGAAGCAATTGGATGAATTGGGTCTGTCCTTGGATAACATTGCATGTTCCACAGGTCGGCCCATCCCACCATGGCTTATTACAGCCCCCAAATGTGACCTTTCTTTCAGTCACCTAAAAAAGGCAGATACTCCAGATTGGAAGTACCGTCTTTTATTCAATGAATATCTTTCAAACAATCATTCAGTTCCTATTTATACAGATGGTTCCAAATCAGGTAATTCAGTGGGCTCTGCTATGGTTTGCTATGGATCAATAGTTGCACGCAGAATCCCTTCTACAGCTTCTGTGTTCACTGCTGAACTGTATGCCATATCTCTTGCCCTGGATCATATTGCAGCTGAGCAGTACTCCAACTGCACTATTTATACTGATTCGCTTAGTTCTATACTTGCCTTGGAATCGCTACACATTGGCTCACATCCTATTCTCGCTGATATTCGTAACCGACTGGCCCGTTTCTCATTAGCAGCTACTTCAATCCAGTTTTTCTGGATACCAGGCCATGTTGGTATTCGCGGGAACGAGCTTGCAGACATGGCAGCTAAATATGTCTGCTTCAGCACCATCACTCCTATGCCTATTCCGTACATGGACTATGGTGTTATCTTCAAGGGTCGGCTCCGTGCCAGCTGGCAGTCCACTTGGAGTGAGCAACGTGACAACAAACTTTTCAAATCAAACCCAAAATTGGACTTTGGCCATCTAGCTTCCGTAAAGTTCGGAAGGAGGAAGTTGTTCTCACTAGGCTACGCATTGGTCACAGTTTTTAACTCATCATTTTCTTTTATCTGGAACTGATGCACCAATGTGTAATTTGTGTAACACTCAAATCACTATCAGCCACATTTTACTTTCTTGCCATCGTTACAATTCTCAACGACGGCAATATTTTAAACATATTTTTTCCCAGGGTCAATCTGTAACATTGGACAGAGTTATTGGAGATGGTGACTCTGTCCACCTTGATAATGTTTTTAATTTTTAATGGCCATTAACCTTTTAATCTCATTTAAGTGTTGCATGTTTATTCATTACACCTTTTAATTGTGGTTCCTTTTTTACAGTTTTAATCTCTCTCATTCAATTTGACATTGGACAATAGCCAGAACATTAAATAACTCGACACCAGGACTGGAAAGGCCAACTTCAGGTGACTAACGCTCCTGTTTGAACTATCCGTTTGAACTACTCGTTAGTCATCCTGGCGAGTTGTTATTATACTTTTACTGCATATCATTTCACACTTTTACTAATTAACTTTTTAGTACTGGCCATATTGACTCATAACCCGGAACCAGGACTGGAAAGACCAACTTCAGGTGACTGACGGTGGTTTTTATACTTACTTGTTAGTCTTCCTGGCGGGTTACGATCATTACCATTCTGCTACAGGTAGTTCTTTACAACTTTGTTGACTGGATGTCAACATTGGTTTTTACGCCATTTTCTGTCTTAATTGCCGTTTTGCTTTTATCTTCAATTACTTCTACAAATTTTACTCCATTTACTTGACTTTATCCTTTTACTGGACATTTGGCTACTCATTATTACGATTTTGCGGTGTGTCTTTTAAAACTTTTACTTTCTTTTACATTTTGATAATAGCTGCTATGACACATAACCCAGAACCAGGACTGGAAAGGCCAACTTCAGGTGATTGACGGTGGTTCTTGAACTTACCTGTTAATCTTCCTGGCGGGTTATGATCATTACCTTTTTGCTAGAGTAAATACCTTACAACTTCTTATACTTTACCTTTTATCTTAACATTGTAGACTAGGTGTCAACATTGGTTTTATACTTTTTTGTTTTACCTTCAGTTCCATTTATGTCTGTTACTACATTTATTTTTTTTTTTTTTTTTTTTACATTTTTACCGAATGTCTGGCGCAGATAGCCTCGCTGCTTTGTGCCATAAAACACTAAATCAATCAATCAATCAATCAATCAACTAGCTGTCTGTTTGTCTATCTATCTAGATATTTGTCTGTCTGTCTATCTACGCGTATGTTAAAGAGTTGACATATAGTTATCATTACAGTCTGTCAAAACAAGAAACACCCAACTTGACGAATTTTTCTAGATTAAAATGAAACTTGTCTCATTATAAAATACTACATGATGTTTTTGTAAGGTTTAATGAGACACTGCTAATGGTGAAAGTTTCCCACTTCAGAACCAACAAGAATAAATGTTCTACTTTAATGATGAAACTGTTTTTCTTTTGGTGAAATTCAAAACCATCGAGGGGAACCTTTCTGTCTTTATATATGTATATAATGAGATGTGTGTATTCTTATATCTTTGTCTAAAATCATTTAAGAAAAAAACTTATCACAGATGCATGAAAATGAGTCTAGCCTAGTTTGACCTTTTTTAAAATGGGACCTCAACCTACGTTACTAATATTTTATTTGGAGATAAGAAGTTAACTGTTTCACAATCAAACTCCTAACTACACTTAAGTTTTATTTAAAAAATAATCTGTAAAAGTGTTGGATGTTTGTACGGTTGGTATGGGTATTAAAACTTTAATTCCCATACACTGCGAGTTGTGGGCATGAAAACAACGTTGTTATGACACATCATTGCAGAGATTTATCATTTCTTTTAAACCGAATTAATAGCAAAATAATAACAATGGGTTATAGATTAGCAAAGGTTATCTGCTGCCATCTACCGGCAAATATGCAAATTTCCCGTGTTCACAACTTCATTTAGCTGTCTGTCACGTCACCCTAAGGATGAAGGTCATTGTTTACGACATTGGTAACTACATTGACCATTTTCGTGTTCATTGATTCGAATTCTCCTTGGTGTATTTAGTAAATCCCCAAACTAATATTGCTATAATACCAATGTAATTCATTTTTTTACAAATAATAGTACGCTAAGGAACTTTATGATGCGTTTATGTTCAAATAAATTGTTAATGTTATTGATTATTAAATAAATATAATTGTTACTGTACTTCATTCTGAGTTCTGTGACTTCAGTATCAGTTTGTAATATTTTTAGAAGTGTTCCTACTTTTTAATAGGGCCCGGCATGGCCAGGTTGTGGAGACACTCGACTCGTAATTCGAGGGGAGCGATTTCAAATCCCCTTCACACCAAACATGCTCGCCTTTTCAGACATGGGTGCGTTATAATGTGACGGTTTATTCCACTATTCGTTGGTGAAAGAGTTGGTGGTGGGTGGTGATGACTAGTTGACTTCCATTTAGTCTTACACTGCTAAATTAGGAACGGTTAGCGCAGATAGCTTTCATGTGGCTTTGCGCGAAATTAAAAAAAAAAAACTACTTTTTGATTTATACCTCAAATTGATGTGATAGAAAAGTTTGTAGTCTGAAGAATAAAACCATACATGCGATAATACATATTTGCTATTAAAACTAACTTAGAATAAACCTGAATCTAGTTTTAAACTATTCGAGCTAAACGCTTCATAACTCGTGCATTCTCTGAAACTTATTACTTCTTACGAAGGTTGGTAACATTATTCTGTCTTTCATTATTTTCTTCTCTTATAATAGCTTTTACACTCAGCGATATAATATTTACAAATCAGGGGTTCGATTCACCTTGGTGGACTCAGCAGATAGCCCGATGTGGCTTTGCTATAAGGTAACACACACACAATATTTACAAAAGAGCGAACAAGAAGTAAATATTATATTAAATGTAACATCAGAAAAATAAGGAAAAGATTAAAATATGATCGTGGAAACAAGAATCTGCATAATTTTATTCATATTTTAAACAACTATAGACGAAAATAAGTTAAGTATCTGGTTAATATTAAATCATAATTAGAAATTAATAAAAGTGCCTTAGGCATCGGTTCACTTTACTTACCGTGATGTTATGGTTTTGAAATAGTTCTCTTTCGCTGTTTTTATATATAGATGTGGTATAAATATTTAAATACGCCAGCTTATAACCCTATGAAATATGTTTCGTAGATAAATTGGTTAGCTAGCTCAACTTAGACAAGCTAAGGCACTCGACTCGTATTCCGAGAGTCGCAGGTTTGAGTCCCCATCACATCTAACATGCTCGCCCTTTTCAGCCGTGGGGGTGTTATATTGTGACGGTCAATCTCACTATTCGTTAGTAAAAGAGTAACCCAAGAGTTGGCAGTGGGTGGTAGTGACTAGCTGCCTCCTTTCTACTCTTACACTACTAAATTGGGAACGACTACCGATAGCCCTCGTGTAGCTTCGCGTGAATTTCAAAACAAACCAAACCTTACAAAGAAGTTAGTAAAATACTATTTCTTTCAAGTAAAAATATCTGCTTCTGCATTAGTCTTAACATAATTGAAAGAAATAGTCAGATTAGTAACGCTAATACAATAGCTATATTACAAACAAAATATTTGCTACGATTAAAAGAGGCTTACGAGTTAGGAAGAGAAGAATACTTGATCAAATTGCTAATTACATTTTAACCTCATGCACTAAACGATCGAATTAAAAAAATTAAAGCAATGTTTCTCAAGGCTACCAATTTTCATACAATTCATGTTTTGCTTTGTATTCATTGTTGAGTACGTTATATTAAAATAGTTTTAAATATGCAAATCACCATTCATGCGAAAACTATAATCAATATAAAATTCCGGTGAAACGGTGTATAAAAAATTGTTTGGCGTTATATTGTATTATTACACGAAAAACAGGTCATTTCAGTTAGGGTACGTGACAATCTTTTAAGACTTAAAATGTTTATACAACCATATCTTGTTCAGAATAAAGAATTTTATATTTTCAAAATGGATATATCCTTTGTTCTTAAGGACATTGTAAAATGAAAACAATATGGATCAGCTTAGGATACCAGATCCATCGAGAAAAAAGTCTACAACAAGCTGGGTAGCCATGATAAACAAAGTGCTGCATCTTGTTGTAGTAGAGGATCAAAGAACACTAAGGTCAGAGACTATTAAGAGCCCTCTGTGTGCCCTAGGTAACAGTATGCAACATAATCAAACAGAATCTTTGTCTGGAAAACTGACACAAGTTACATGTGCACATTTTGCTTCAACGATATATTAATCGTCGTGTACTTCAAAGCAGCTATAAAATGAAACATATATTTATACTCCATATGAAGACGTAGAGATGAAATCGTTGGATACAATGCATGTAGATTTCTATACGATCAGACCATTTAAACAGACCCTAGAAAACCGTTGTTCTTTCACACTGGTTGACTTATGGAAAGTTCTCACGGAGGAGTGGCAGCCTCATGACAGAACCATTGCTATGGGAACTACGTCACAAATCTATTTTTTATGATGCATTGTGGTGAGATAAGCCGGACTGGATGTGAGTACATGGACTGTAATGGCTTGATAAGCTTCGAAAATCGATTTATTATAACATAGCAATAAAGACTGTCTTATCCACTAAATCAATCTAAATACCACCCAAGACATCATATCAGCAGCCTTTTCAACAATCCATTGTCCTTTTGGAGGTAAGAAACTCAAGAATAAACAAAATACTTCAAACGGGACCTAACAAATGATACAAACAATGGCATTATAATATCTTTAGGCTTGTATGCAGTATTTCTGTACATACAAAATCATAGTTGTTCAGCCACTAGCGACAACACATTGCTGGATGTCTTTACAAACTGATCAACGAGATCCTTTTCTTTCATACCACTGTTGAGACTATTCTATTCATAGTTATACTCCTAATTCACATTATATTATCTCAAGACCATTTTTTCTTTTTAACAGCTTTTATCGAAATGGTCTTGGGCTCTTTAAACATTTCATCCGTCTTTATAACTTAGTATGTAATTTTTATTCCTATCAAAATTTTATTTATGATAATGCCATTCGAAGAACACCATAATTTTGTTTGTTTGTTTTTCTTATAGCAAAGCAACATCGGGCTACCTGGTCAGAACACCGAGGGGAATCGAACCCCTGATTTTAGCGTTGTACATCTGAAGACATACCGCTGTACTAGCGGGGGACCACCATAATTCTAAAAAATAAACATTTATTTATACATTAATTACAACAAACGTCTATTTTATGTAATTTTGATAAGTTAAAATCGTATTCAAGAACACTTCCCTGGTAAGTACAAATTTATATTTTTTCCTTTTTTTTTTGTTTAAAAATAATTTCAGTTCTGCTAGAAAGTAGCTAGCCAAAAATGCACGTTACATAAATAAAAACAAATGTGGATCACAAGCATGCGTTTGCACAAAATAATATTTCAGAATAGTACTACCTATGTTCTACACATTAACGATTACAGAATTAATGTGTTCAACATACAAGTATTTCACTCAAATGCTGTGATAACTTTGCTCAGTAATTCTTTCGTGCATTGTCTTTAAGTAAATGCTTCAACTGTGACAATCAGTAGCATGTTTCAGTAACAATCTAAACAAACTAATCTGTAATAATCTAAATTCCAAAGTTTATCGCAAGCTGTGTAGATTTGAAAGTATCAAATCAGAACCCAGCTAACGAATCGAATTCTCAATCCAGATTCACAATCGAATGAATCTCAAAGCTTCTCATGGTCCTACCTCATACAATATTCTTTATTGTAGCCCAAGAGTTGGCGGCGGGTGATGATGACTAGCTGCCTTCCCTCTAGTCTTACACTACTAAATTAGGGACGGCTAGCACAGATAGCCCTCGAGTAGCTTTGTGCGAAATTCAAAAAAACAAACAGAACAAAACTACACAGTGGGCTATCCGTGACCTGTCAACTACAGATTTGTACTAGCTGAAGTAGCACAGATAGCCCTCGAGTAGCCTTGTACGAAATTCCAAAACAAACAAACAAACTAGCTAAAGATAATTGTTAAATAATCCAAAATTGTATAAAGGATATAAAATAAACAATCTCGCTCTTTCTTTTATTGTTATATTCCCAATTACCTCATTATTTTATAATCTGTTTTGTTAAACATAATAATAAATTAATTTAACTGATTAAGTACTTGTGTCTTTAAATCAAAAACTGAAAACCTATGAAAAACAGTGGAAATAAGTCCTATTCCAAGGTATGTTTTGTCTCTCTTCTTGATTCAAAATCCTATAACGAAGTAATACATTTTCTGACAATTCATGGTTACCATATAAACATCGAATGAACCAACACTATTGATGATTGTACACACCGACTCATACTGATCAAGCTTGAGCTCGATAAACGATTAAACTTTTAAAAAATGTTCCAGATTTCGCTTTATTAAAGGTTCAAGAAGTTAATTTTGAAAAAAAGATTGTATCATTTCTTTCTGTGTAAATGTTACACAGCACTCTATATGTTTGCCCTAGGCCTGCACTCTTAACATTAACCATATTAACCACAAAAGATACTTCAAACCCTACATGAAAAGTATGATGAATTGTTGTTGTTTTTTTGACATACTGATCACATATGTTTACAAAATGGAACTATTTTCCATACAGTGAATGTTATGTAGCTGTAGTACTTATAAGACAGTGCAAGAAAGAAATATTACAAACAAAGTCTGGTGTTATACCACTGCAAGTTTCTTGTTGATGATAACCTATACTCACCGTTTCAAGTAAAATTTGAGTTTACCACAAAAACTTTGTTTTATTTATAAACATACATATATAAGTAGCGGTGGGTGGTACACTGCTAAATTAAGGACGGCCAGCACACATTGCCCTCGAGTAGCTTTGCGCGAAATTCAAAACAAACAAACAATCTAGCTGAGTATCCACAGACGCAAATTACGTCGGATTCTAAACATTTATATTAGAAACACACAAAATAGGCCCACTTTTGTGTGCAAATTGTATTAAATAGGCTATGTTGATACTGAATTATACCAAATACGTTTGCTTGGGAAATACTTTGATATAATAAAATGTATTCATTGGGCATTTAATGCCCTGGAGGTTTCGATGCTGGACTCTCAATCCGAAACGCCATGTCAATCAAAACTCATGCTATCAGCTTTTGGGGTGTTACAAAATTATGGTCAACTCTGTCATTAGTCGGTAGGTAGCCTATGAGTTGACCATAAGCATAAAACAGTTTGTTTTAACATTTGTAATTTCTACATTTGTTGAAAGACCAAAGTTCAATAGTTTATTTATTATTCCAGCATTACCTGAAGAGGAGAAATCCAATAAATGTTTATATATACTGTAAAAGTTCATTTGTTAATATTTGTAGTACTATAACAAATGTTATGAAAATATTAAAACTGTACAGTGCTTATCAAACAAAAATAAATAATACATACTCGGCGATGGATTAATCCAAAAGAAAGAGAGAAACTTTTAGGCTAATTTTAGGTCTAATTTACCCTTCAAATAATATTATTAACTCTTGAAACACACAAACTACGCTACAGTGTTTACGTTTTATCGAACTTTTCTCACATAACGTTATGGTTAAGAGGAGTGGGTTTTCATTTAGCAAAACCACTTGCGGCTATCTGTTAATTCTACCAAGTAGAATCGAACCCATGATTGTAGCGTTGTAAATCTGTAGACTTATCTCTGTACTAGCGAGAGACTGATGGTTAAGCTAATACTCGCTGATTGAATGCTGTTCTTGGTGGAAGAAGCTTGCATTTTATAAATCTAACAACATATATTTATGGTATGAATGCCTTTTCCAAAACGTTTTCATTATAATGTATTATTGTCATAATACATTAGTATTAGGCCTATTGTAGATTTTGTCACTTCACTATTTATCATGTCTCTTAAGGTTTGTAATATTATTATACACTATTCTTCAAAATCCCTAAGGTTCTAGGTTTAAAAAAAAAATGTAGTTAATAATATAGTAGGCTTCCAGTTGATGTTTCATGATAAGAATAACTGAAGAAACATTTTTGTTTTTGACCAACGTCCCCAAGAAATACAGGAATTTGACTCTAAACCGTCAGAAGAGGCTTATCCCCACTCTTACGTTTTATGTAAGTCATTATCTGTTGTTGAATATTGTTATGTTGAAATTGAATATTTTCATTTTTATCATCATTCAAGCAGTTCTTATAAGACGAGATTGTTGGAAATCTTCGTTCAATGTCGACAACAACACCAACCTTGAGCAAATCTCCTGGTGATGTACAAGTATTTATATCCTGTTTTGAATATGTTTACTATTTATCTCTACCATAAATTCTTGGTGACATTTAATTAAACATTTGGAATGTACCAAGCTAACAAGAATAAATTTTGGATATTGAAATTGCCTTGAGTGATAGAAAATTATTTTTAATCTTAGTTGTTTAAATACCCTTAAACAAAGGCTTTTTATTTTAAAATCATGGTAACAGTCTATATATCCGATCATCTTTTCTCAGTTTCGAGAATCCACGGCTGAAACGTAGAGAGTTGCAAGTGAAAATGACGTACAAAATTGACCCAGTCTTAGGTCCATAAAAACGAGAAAATTACCAACATTTCCTCAAAGCACGTGACCGAATGGAGAGGCTATACGTTCTACAGTAAGTGACACATATTGAATGAAAATGTGTATTGACAGCAAAGTTCACACCTTTCATCATTCTATTGCCGTTAATATATTTAAGATTTGATACAAGTCGCAAACCTATGTTCTTGTAATATATGCTGGGTGAAAGTTACAGTGGTAATGATAAGGTACTATGTCTGTATGCACTGCATGCCAAATAAGGTATGATTTAAGGTAAGAAATGAATATATATTTATTTCACGCCCTAACAACCATAAACAGCCTCGAGGGGAAAATTGTACCACTGAATTAAAATAATGTGGAAAATAAACATTCATTTGTATTTCCAAACATTAAAAACTTCATATTAATATCAATCAACATCTTTTTAATTTATTCCATTTTGTACATCTAAATGAAAGTTATGAATTTTTATTTTAGTTTTAAACTACAGTTCCAACGCAATTAGTGAAGGTTATGAATATATTTATTTATATGAGTGTTATATGGCACCCTTAGCCATAAAGCAGGAAAAGCACAATAATTTAAAATAAAATAGAAACAATTTGCTCTTCTAACTTGAGTAAAAACGCGTTTTTATTGATTTTAGCCAATCGCTCTTTCCCAATCTCGGTTGCCGTGATGTATACCATTGCCACTACTTACCTTCCCAATGCCATAGTTTACTGATGAAAACGCGTCATGTAAGTTTTCCATACTTTCTAACTGTTTAAATCATAGAGGGATTTATTTCAGTAAGGATATGATTTTAGGTATAAACTGAGAAGTACAAGCTCAACTCGATGATACGATATTAGAAGAAAAGATGTTTGTGAACAATTTCTGTAGCAACTATAGAACTTTTTTAATTTTGAAAAGAATGATTTATCATTTTGTATGTTATTTGAATTACGAGGCTGAATTATGATAAGAGAATAGATATTATTTTATGGAACAAGATAATGTATGGTTAGATAAGTCATTTCACTTTCGAACAAACGAAGTTTCATATTGCCATCAAGGCCTTTCCTTTCTTAAAACCCTGTATGTCCCAAATGGCACAGTGCAGAGGCAAACTGTGTACTTTGTTTTTCGAATCAAAACAAAAACAAAATTTGTAGTTTTAAAAATATACAATAATCGGAACGTTTTAAAACGATTTAGGAATAAATAAAATCAGTATTTTAAACCTACAACAAAAACAAGCATATTTAACTGTGTCTTAAAATAATTACAGTGGAATGTTTTGAAAATTTCATAGTTAAGAATTCATGTTAATATCACATATATACGTTGGTATAAAATTAAGGTAGAATGTTTGCTTAAGTTAAATATCTTACAGAAAGTAATTATTTACAACATAACCATTATATTTAATAGTTTTTATAGAATTCAATAAACCACACAAGTACGTCTAATAGACACACCAGGGTCTTGAAGAAGTATTTAAATAATTTAAGTAGTTAATTCTCCTTATCACAATCCAAAGATTATCTACAACTTTAACAATATGGGAAACGACAGGAGGAGAGGAAATTAACGCTCAGTGACTCCTCTTCGTCTCTTTAGATATACATAAACAGTTTTTATACATCTAATGTCTTTTGTCCATAATATTAAGAAGCGAAACCTCTCATGCCCAGTGTTTGTTGTTGCACTATAGTCCTATGTAAGCTAGGAAAACATTTGTGAGATTTACATTTATATATATATATAAATTATGAGGTATCACCACAATAATTAAATTAATAAATGTTAATTTCTCTGGTAACTTGATAACTTCATGATTCGTGTTTGGAATAGTTTTGAAGTTTAACTGCTTCTGTGGATATCATGCTAATATTATTGATAAAGGAATGAAGTGGTACATATAAGTGCACACGAAAAATTTTACAGAAACAGGTGTGATATGCATATGTCAATAACTATACTTACATTGTTGCCTAAACTGCTGGTACCTTTCGCCTCAAAGTAATTAAGACTTTGAGCAAACGTCTTAATTTCAATTTCACCAAAGAAAAAACTGAAAGGATCATGACGACCCAAGTATAAAGTCGAAACGTTGCATGGTCTTTTATATATATACGTATTCTTTAAATAATAACTATTTTGTATATAATGGAAAAACTGTAAACGTTTGTCGAGATTATGGGAAGATTACGATGAGAAGGTTATATTACATTAATTTAGTTATATCAGGCATTTTACTTGAACCCAAGGCAGCAACTGCTTACTTTTAAAATTTAAGGTATATTTTACCGGCTAATTCCTTCTAGAGATTGTAACATACAAATCATTTTGTTTTTACCTTCTTTATTAAGAAGTATTTATAAGATTTGTTTGTTTCGTGTTTACTTCCACTTAATTTAATATCGATAATTTCTGTGTTTACACTTTTGAGGTTTAAACTTTTCTCACTATTCGAATTATTGTTCTTTTTCGAATTTCCGTGACGTTGCAAGACAGAAACAAGCCTTATTAGTTAACGAGAAACTCATAAGGAACATTTTGAAACGAAACAATAATATATATACGAAAACATAATGTAACGTAGACAGAGCAACAAGAATTAACCAATGCCAGAGTTTACACTGATGATGATTATGTTTTTATTAACGGTCAGATTTGAGAAGTACTTGGTGTTGCTAACACAGTTGTAACTGTTTCATTCTTTCAAGTACAAGAATACATAAAGGAAAATCATATTAAGGACAAATTAATCGAACAAGGTTGCACTTTAAAACGCCCGATTGTGTGGAAACGTATTAATGGTATCTATACAGGTAAGTACGCATTCAGTTACCAACAGGTGTATCATCTCTACGGTAGACAGACAGATCTAGATAGGAATTTTGGTTAAATTATTATTTCGTTCTGGTCGAACGAAAAATAACCAGGGGCGGTCAGAAACTACTGTTTCTCTTCACCACCGTAGGTTATCAAATAAGGCTTATAGATCCAGTTAAAAAAGGCTGCATTCTATCAGATAAAACACAATGATCAGGTAAAAGTGTCTAATAGATGTATGGCCGATGATCATTTGTACAGCAGGTGTCCTAAACGTAAATATCAGAAATGTGGAGAGGTCAGACATTTTTCGCGAGATTGCACTAACGATAATAATCAACTTACTAATATCGAAAAAGAAAAGCTTCCTGATTTCACCGACACCCCCTTTGCGTCCGGAGTAGAAGTGGACTCGCCTGTTTTAATCACTCAAGTTACCAACGTACAATCGTATGTTGAGAACACGAGACAAGAAAAAACCGTTGGAGAGTGTTCCCGCCACTGTTACAGAATCAGAAGATAATGTTATGAACTACGCGAATGCAACAAGAAATAGGCTATCAACTGAGGAAAATGTCCACAAGAAAATACAAAATAAAACAGGTTCGTCTCAAGAATAGCTGGAAACATAATCAGAAAGATATTATTAACACAATGTAATTTTCCAGTTAAAATTATGCACTGTTAATGTTAACGGGTTATCTGATATGTTTAAGCTAGAAAACGTTTTAACCTTTCTTAAAAGAGAAAATATGATATTATTTGTTTACAGGAAACATTTTGGTATGATACTTTTTTTGATCAAGTTAACTCACATTGGGGAGGGGATATTATCTCTGACCATAGTGAATTACATAGAAAAGGTGTTGTGATTTTTATTCGCAGAGGTTTAGATATTAGTGATATTAATTATCATATTAGTGGAGTAGGTCGTAAGATAGTTTTATCTTTTACTTATAGGCCCGACATGGCCAAGCGTGTTAAGGCGTGCGAGTCGTAATCTGAGGGTCGCGGGTTCGCATCCCGGTCGCGCCAAATATGCTCGCCCTTTCAACCGTGGGGCGTTATAATGTGACTATCAATCCCACTACTCGTTGGTAAAAGAGTTGGCGGTGGGTGGTGATGGCTAGCTGCCTTCCCTCTACTCTTACACTGCTAAATTAGGGACGGCTGGGACAGATAGCCCTCGAGTAGCCTTGTGCGAAATTCAAAAACAAAAACAAACTAAAGTCAAAGTTACCTTCGTAGGGAGAACAATTACTTGTCGAGAGACGCTCAGTGTGATCCTAAGTAGGTCTATTACTTGGAACAGGGTCTCCAAACTTCTTTCACAGGGGACCAGATTACTCGGGGAATGAGAAACGCGGGCCGCATGATCATTATGTTCAACATTCATAAGCTAGAACGAAACCTCTCTGTAAAAGACTTAACACTAAGTTTAGGATGCCACATTAGCCACGTGGGAGTAGCATGCAATACACACATATAATAAAAAAACAAACAGAAACACAACCAACATTTTTATTTACCGAAAGGTTATCAAAGAAGGTGACATTAGCAAAACAATTGTCACATTGCACTTAGTGAGTACAAATCTGAATTTCACTAAGCCGCAAAAATGTTAGTGAAATTTATGAAATTGGCGTTTAGCTTTCGAAATATCTTCAATATTCGGTTTTTAATTGCTGCATCCAATCATTAGAATTGCTCTCAAATGTTCATCAGTCAACCTTGATCGACGTACCGACTTCACATACTTCATTTTTTAAAATGCTTGTTCGCAGACATAAGTTGTTCCGAACACTGATGCCATACCAGATGCGAACTGCTTCAGCTTTGGAAAATCATCATCAGGTATCCAGCTGTAAAATTCAGTAAGTTCTCTCTCTCTGTGTTTTGCTTTCAACAAGTCATTTCCTTGCAAATCGATGACCTCCAGCTGAAGTTCCACTGGCACGTCATCAATGACACAATCAAAAGGATTCTGAAAAAGGAGAATGTCACTTTCGATTCTGTCGAGATCCGAAAATCTCTCTAAAAATGCTTATTTAAATCACCAATAATCTTTTCTGAAACTTCAGGTTGACATCTTCTGTGATTCCAGCATGAAACTCATTGAAACACTGAAAATGAGAGAGGTTTTCTCCTTCCAAATGTGCTTCAAACAATGACAGCTTTCTCCGAAATCCTTTAATGATTCTATAGAGATCACAGACAAAGTTATTCTCCCCCTGAAGTTTCAAGTTCAATTCATTCATGTGGGATGTGATGTCACCAAAATTGACAACCAAGTTGGATCCGACAGAAGTGGATCGGTTCTATATTTCTCGATAAGAAATATATATATTCCTCTTCTCAGCTTATAAAAACGAGACAAGACTTCACCGCAGCTGAGCCACCTCACTGCCGTGTGATAAGGCTATTCACGGAAAGGCCTTGAACTGGCGATGATTAAGTGCATGACTCCGAATGCAGTTCACTGCAGAAATGACTGGTTTCAGTATGCAAGAAATATCTAAGTCTTTTCCACAGAGTGCTTGCTGATGTATGATGCAGTGTATGAACAGAGCGCTTTGGAGTTGAAGATCTTCCAGCTGTTTCCTGATCAGTCCCACCAGACCCTTCTTTTCTCCAGCCATGTTTTTTCCTTCAACAACTGTTACACCTCTAAGCTGATTTCACTAAAGGTTATAGTCTTACAAAGTTTTATGCTTTTATGAAAATGTCTTCTCCAGTTGTTCTTCCGTGCATGCTGCAAACTGATGCCAACTCTTTCGTGATTTGAAAGTCCAAATTAACTCCACGAATGAACACGAGAAGTTGTAACATACTCGAGAGATCAGTAGACTCATCCTGTGTCAGAGAATACCATAGGGAGTTTCTTGCTTTTTGGCGTATCTGTAATGCGATGTTCTCTCCAAGTTCTTTTGCTCTCCGTACAACTGAAGTTGCTGAAAGGCAAATTGTCTTTTTCAGGACACAGCTCATTTGCTGCTTCCGTCATACACTTTTTGATGAAGTTGCCGTCAGTAAAAGGTTTTCCTCGCTCTGCCATCCTATGCACTATTTTGTAACTTGTACGAGTGACAGATTTATTTTCAGCAAACTTTCTCGTGAGGAGAGTCTTTCGAGATTCAAAAACACGTTTCATGGATTCAGATGTCTCAGAATGGAAATTTACTGTACTTTTCAAATATGTTGATCGATGTTTTGTTTCATAGTGACGCCGAAGACTATACTCTTTTAAAATGGCAACACTTTCTGTGCATATCACACAAGTAGCTTTCTGTTTTCTTGTTTCCACAAAGAAGTGCTTTTCTCCCCATTCATCATTGAAAGCATGACACTCAAAGTCCACTTTTCTTCTTTTAAAAGCAGTCATGAAAAAAAAACAGGGTCTGAAAATGAAAAACACAGATCATTGTGAGAAAAGTATTGTACTGGTCCAAGAACGTACAAACAAAATATATTGAAACGTACGTTTGCCACGACACTTACCTAAGAACGAGTTACGAAAAGCTCATAACCCGAATACTAAGAAAAATGAGCTTGCTGAAGCGGTAACCCAAGGCCGCTGAATTTACAAGATAAGTCGATAGGACGAGGGTTAAGTCTGTTCTTGTTTTCGAAATCCTAATGCTTTCAAAGATACGTGCCTCGTTATGAATAAACGGCAACCACTGTTTCTCAATGTTTTTTGTTCCCACTATGAGATTAAGCACATTCTATAATAAAAAATTTATTAGCGCGGGACTAATTCGCTTAAGGAACTTCACTTACGAATTTGTCCCTCGATGGCTTCCCTTAAAAACTATTGTCAGGATGTATCTGAAAGTGTGATACTTGTTCAAGTCAGACAGTATTACAAAAAAGTTATATGATGCTATTCCAGAAGAATGGAAAGACTTGGTTGAAAGAGAGATTCACACAATTACAGGTACAACAAAGTTTATTTTTGAGATGTGTGATTCAGATGGCGAAAATGTTATCCACTTAAATGATCTTCCTGTTAAAAAACTGATTAAGTTAATGTACCGGAACTCCATCCCCGCTACTGAAGAAATTACTGTATGGAAAGATATTTTAAGAGATACTAACTGGAAAAATACATAAACATACTTATCACCTATTCAAAGGCTTGTTTTGTTGATGTAGATTATTTATTTTATCACAATGCTTTAATGACGAACAATAAACTTGTTCATATGAAAAACATGATACTGGCTTATGTACACTTTGTGGAAAAGAAACTGAAACAGTGAGACATTTATATTGCCTGTGTCCAATGGTTCAACCCTTATGGATATTAGTATTCGACGCTATTTCCTTTATCATACAAAAATCAGTACCAATGAATCAGAAACGACGAATTCTTGTACAAGGCTTCCCAGAAGGATTAAGAAAAGATGACAGCCTGCAGTGTAAGTTTTTATTACATTATTTAAATATTGTATTATGACTGTTAGGAAAATTTGTTTAGCCAAAAATATCCATTTAAATCTGTTGTCATTTTCTAAAAGTCAGTTAAGAAAGAAAATAAGTTTTGATTATTCCAGATATGTTATTCATAATGATGTCAATTCTTTCTTTTAATTTTATTCTAAACTTGTTCGTCCTTGTTCATAACGTTACATTATTGTGTGTCCTTTAATATGAGCAATTACAGATAGTATCAGGTGCATTCAATTGTTTATTACTGTGTATTTGATTTTTGTATTTGTTTTGTATGTAATATATGTGATTATGAGGCCTCTTCAAGAGGTTTGTAAATTGAAAACAAAAGTTTGTACTGTTACGTACTACAATTTTATTTCGGACAACTCTCCGATTTGTCAACGACGGCACCATTTGAAGACATATTTTGTCCCAAGGTTTATTCCTGATACTGAAAGGTGTCATTGGCAATGATGACACTGTCCACCTTACAAATGTTTTAGTGTTTTTCAGGTCATTGGCCTTTTAACGCTATTTAAGTATTCACAAATTAGACTGTTTTTTTTAACATGATGTCTTTTACGATTTAAAGTAAAACTAGTTCGATACAAAATTAGAAAATGGCCGTGACGCCAATTACTCGAAACCAGGACTGGAAAAGCCAACTTCAGATGACTAAAACTGATGCTTGAACCTATCCGTTAGTTATCCTGGCGAGTTATAATAATTAAAATTATGCTATAGAGTTGTTATTTTGAATTAAGCACAAAGCTACACAATGGGCTATCTGTACTCTGCCCACCACGGATATCGAAACCTGGTTTTTAGCGTTGTAAGTCCGTAGATATACCGCTGAGCCACTGGGAGGCATGTTACAGTCTTTTAAAGCTTGTATTACTTTATTTTCCCTCTTTCTGCTGTAAACTAAATTTAAAAATGGATTTAATACTATTTAAGTTTTTAATTCAAAAATTAGGCCTTGTTTTGTTTAACATGATTCCGTTTTACGAATTTTAACAATTTTATTTTCAGTTTTCCTACAGGTTGTTTGTCGCAGATAGCATAGCTGCTTTACGCCTTAAAACGCCAAATCAACCAACCTACCTCTCCGACTTATTATCATGTACGTTTCGTATTACTATCTCAAGTAACAGAAAGTTCGATTTGGAATTAGTAGTTAATATGTATTAACTTTGTTATTTGCCAACAAGATTGATACACACAATTTCCATTTTTCTTTTCTTTATCTAAATATATTTTAATATACAAACACCAAAATTATACAATTTATAATTACGGTTATTACTAACAGTTATTACAAATGATGATTTATGTACGACAGTATTACAAACTTATAAGACAATACTGAGTCGTATATCTAGTTTAAAACAGAATATTTTATCGACGATCCAAGTCCACGCCGAAAACGTTTATTCTGAGTTGATACTGTTTAACCTCGCTTAATCTTACGCCGTCTTTTTTAACTGGTCTCATACCCTTAATAATTCATTTCTTTCGTCGAAGATATTTAATGTCCCTGTAGAAATAATAACGTCTGAAGTTGAACGGTTGGTACTCTCGAAAACAATTAAGGTTCCTAATCCTATTCTGTAGTTTTCCGATTACTAGAAATTATTCTCTACTTATCAATAAAAGTGTTAATACCAATACCAGTTGTTTTGAGATACATGTTTTATTTCAAGTGGGTTTCTCATCATCAAGAAAGACGTAAAAGCTTCTTAGGCCTATAGAATACTGATTGTATATCACCGACAATATTCTGTTTTTCGTCTCTCAGCTTTTTATAAGAATCACACGCGTTTGTAGAAATTTTGACATTGCTCACGCGTGCCTTATTCCATCAAATATTGTTGCTATTAACTTTAGATTTTAATGTAAAGGAAATCTTTTTCAAGATTAAGATATGCTCATATTAATTTTGGTGCAAGAGATGGCGCTAACGTAGCAGTTTGGATGAAAGTGTATAGCAAAAACAAAAGCATTTTAATACATTTAATATTGAAATTTCAATAAATAATGGATTAGTTAAGTTTAAAAATATGTGATGGATATTGAAAAAATATATCTCAGAAAGAAATTCCTCTTAAAATAAAAAGGACCCTTCGTTACATATAGTTAAATATCCTCGTCAATGGCCAGTTAAGACTTAACTAGGGTTTGCTTCTAATTTTAGACTATTCACCAGAGAGAGAGCAGTTCAGCAGAATCTTCCGTTGTTACCAAATATTTGTTTGAGCCTTTGTCCGAATAATGGAATTAATTCACTTTTATAAAGTAACAGAGCACAGCTAGACAATTGTTTAGCACTAAGAAGTCCAAGAATAAGCCAACATTCTAAATTTTACACGTATAACAATACTTTCTTTGTTATTCATGCAAAACATAAGTAAATCACACACTGGTTTATTAATGGGTTTAATCTGTAAGAAACGTGCATTTATGTTTAACTTTAACATAAAAATGTTTTATTTGTGCTATGGTTTATGAAAAATATCTTCAGAGTACTTAAAACGAAAAGTGCATTTGCTCAATAGAATTGTTACAAAAATGCTTCGGGGACCATCGATGTATTAAAAGAGTAACAAAAGAAACAAGTAAGCCTAGAGTCTATTGGTTCGACAATAATGGCAACTATGTACCGATATCCTTTTTGTAACTTTATGAGAATTTCCAAACAAAGAAACAAAATAATATTTAGAGAAAAAAGTCAAACATTTATATGTTTCTGGTGCGAGGTATGGATTTTCTATTAAAACCATAGTGTCTCTTGAAAGTTCTCTTGGCTCCTAGTGGCACAAAGATATGGCTGCGAATTTTCAACGCCAGAAACCGGGTTTAGATACAAGTGGTGGGCAGAGCACGGATACCCTATTATACTCTTATATTATTAGCCTATTAAGCTTTGTGCTTAACTTCAAATAAACAAAACCTAGAACTTTTTTATTATATAAAACAAAAATATATAATTCCCTTAAAACACAAAAAATCACACGGTCCTTTTCTATCCTTTCTGAACCTACTTCTGATAGTCAAAACAATCAAATGTAACAAAATATATAAAAGAAAGTTGTCAGAAGTGGTTGAGGTACACTCTGTTCACCTAAACTCAAGTAATTAACACATTTAAAATATGCCACCTTGCTTGTCGTTTACTCGTTGGATTTCTCAAAAAGCCACATCAATACTATCTGCGCCAAATGTGAAGAGACAGGCTAGAGTGGAGGCAGGTAGCCCACATCGCCCACCCTATTCCATCTCTTGCCAAACACGTCTCCAATGTATTAAGTACAACTAGTTTGAGCGATAACAGAATGAATACCACAAAACTCCAGTTATAGACATCGTCACCCTATTCCATATCTTGCTAAACACGTCTCCAATGTATTAAGTACAACTAGTTTGAGAGATAACAGAATGAATACCACAAAACACCAGTTCTACACATCGTCACCTGAACTACTGTGGGTCACTTTATTACTTAGAGCAAGGCGAATTAATTACCTTATCTTTTATGGAAGTAAAATAATATCCAAACGGCTGTTATATCAGCTTTAGGCTCTGCAATATAAACACATGTATATATACATAAATGTTCCTATAAAATAATCTTTATGACAAACTACATTATCAGAATAAATAAAAACAAGAAAGAAATAAACTAAGGAAAGAAAACAACCAATAGAGTGTTCTAATCCGTCATATCATAATGTTGACATACAAATTTTGGTTGGCATTGGCTCAGTAGGCTACTTTGAGAAGTTAAGAGTGCAAACAAACATGAATTTTGTCATTATAAATATAGATTGAAAACATACACAAATATGCATTTATTGTGTTGAGTCAAAAACAAAAACAAACTTAAAACACCGTAAATATCATTAATTAGGAGATATTAAACCTTCATTTATCGATGTTTTAAGACACGTTATTTAATGGATAATTATCTAATCACTGCTTTATGTTGAACATCATTTTAACCACTGTCTTTGAAAAAAACAAACAAGACATCTTTCACACCCATTACTGGTGGATCAGTAGTAAGTGTTCAGTTTCATGACACTGAAAACCAGGTTTCGATACTCGTGAGGTATTAAACACGACTATCCATTTATAGCTTTCATAACAATCAAATAAACACAGTTTTTATATTTTATTAAAGGCTGATACTTTGTGTTTTAAGCTACCTATTTAAAATAAATCAAAATCATTTCAAATATTAATAACACGTGCATAAAATAAGGTAAACTAGGTTTATTTTCTTTGGTATTTATAACTTTGTATACAATCCGTGTAACTCGTCTATATCAAACATCTTCTAACGCCTGGTTCAACATTGTTGTTTAATTACCAATGTTATTCTACAGTCAAGTTCTACTGATAAACAAAACTTCTGATTGCTTTCGTTTATAGCTTGTCAGTTTTAAACACATCTAGTTTTAAATATCATTGTAGAAAAGTTTCCAGTACATTACTGTATTAGTTTGGTTTTCAATTGATTCGCAAAGAAACCTTGCTGCTAATATTGAGCCAACTTGTCATAAAAAGCAATTGAAATGCAAATCGAGAAACAGAACCAACAATATTAAATCACCTGGAGTAAAGTAGTGAGGACCTGGTTACTGATGTCAAAGAACCAACAAGAGGTTAGACACATGATGGCATTAAGTAGTGGATTTGTGAATATGCCAGATAGAACATCGGAATTTGATCTGCAAGTTCATGACAGCTGTAACAGATTACAATACATCAAATAATAAAACAGCATTAACGTAACACACTTAAAATTCTTGCTTTCATCGTACCTCAGACTAGCCAAGCAACAATGGGATTGCATTTCATAAATTTATGTTGACAGAAAATTAAAAAAAAATTGCAGAAAAACAAAACAGAGGTCTTGAATATCTCTAATCATCACATGTCATATGATGAGCTTACATGAAAGACTTCTAGAACAACAGTAAACCATATGTGTAAATATTGTGAATGTTAATAAAGCTGGTATCTTACACTAAAAAACACTGCCACTGCTATATTTGAAATAATACTCAATGTTATACGAAATAAATACTTTTTATAGATGTGTTAGTCATTACAACTACAGCAAGCTATAGATTTTAAAGAACAAAAAAAAGGCCTCTTACTTATCTTTAATCTTTTTTATAAACAAAAAAGAACTTTCAAAAACAACTGACATCTACTTCAGTTGTACAAAATTGTTCTTACTGTACAACATTCTTATATGATGTTGTGTCTATTCACGCAGCTGTACCATTATCCTTACATTCTACTGTGTCTGGTTAATACGCTGTACAGTTAAACTTGTTCTGTCACTAACATCCTTACCTACTAATGTGTTTGGTCAACAAGCTATACCAAGGGTCACCAAACTACGGCTCTCGAGGTAATTTTGTCTGGCCCGCTAGCAGCTAGCCGCTTGGAAATAAAATGTGGCATTTCATCAAATGTCCGACTGTCATAACAAAATAAATCACACCGATTGTCGCTTCAAGCTCGCAAACACAAGACGTTATGATAAAAAGAAACAAGGCTGTTACGCACATATTTAACCAATAGGAAAATTCTTCTTTCGTCCTTGCTGTCCGTTTATTCATATCGAGGCATGTATCTATGAGAGCATTAGGATTTCGAAAACAAGAACAGACTTAACCCTCGTCCCATCGACTCGTCTTGTAAATTCAGCAGCCGAGGGTTAACCGCTTCAGCAAGCTCATATCTCTTATTCGTAACTCGTTCTTAGGTAAGTATCGTGGCAAACGTACGTTTCAATAAATTTGGTTTGTGCGTTCTTGGACCAGTACTGTGTTGTTGTTTTTTCATCCATCGTTGTGGCTGCTTTTAAAAGAAGAAAAGTGGACTTTGAGTGTCGTGCTTTCAATGAAGAATGGGGAGAAAAGTACTTTGTGGAAACAAAAAACCAGAAAGCTACTTGTGTGATATCCACCAAAAGTGTTGCCGTTTTGAAAGAGTACACTCTTCGACGTCACTATGAAACAAAACATCTGTCAACATATTTGAACTTTTCAGGAAAGTTCCGTTCTGAGAAATTTGAATCCATGAAAGGGTGTTTTTGAATCTCAAAAGAATCTCTTCACGAGAATGTTTGCTGAAAATGGTTTGGTTTGGTTTTTGGAATTTCGCACAAAGCTACTCGAGGGCTATCTGTGCTAGCCGTCCCTAATTTAGCAGTGTAAGACGAGAGGGAAGACAGCTAGTCATCACCACCCACTGCCATCTCTTGGGCAACTCTTTTACCAATGGATAATGGGATCGACCATCACATTATAATTTCCCCATGGCTGAAAGGGCGAGCATGTATGGTGTCACGGGAATTCGAATACGCAAACCTCAGATTACACATTAATTTTGGCTAACAACTCTGAACTATACGAGTATATTCATTATTCAGATTTGGCAAACTTGATTCTTCATTTTCAGTGGATCCATGGCGTCGTTTTACACGAACATTTTGATTTAATGAGTATAATTTAGTCATTATTAATTACTGTTGTGTAGTGTTATGTCTAATTATTGATTAATATTAAGTGTTTTCTGGTGTTAATTATTAGTATTAAGTGTCATTGATATTACCGTTGAGTTTCGCAACAGGTTATAATTGAGGTTGTTTGTAATAAAATAAAATAGTGGTACCTTTTCAAATGTGACTTCTGGCATTTTTTGAGATGGGCATACTCTTTATTATGTTACATGATGATGAAGATGCATTTTGTTACTGACTGACATCCATGTTGATGTTTTCTCATCTGTTGCAAGATGCTGCACGTTCTGTACCATGGGTGAGGGGTATGACTTTTTCAGGTCTCTTTTTGGATGGTTTTGACGTTCCAAGTTGATCTGTACATGTATTCCTTTGTTTTACAATGTCAAAATTTTGTGTAGAAAAGGGTGTTAAATAATCTTTCTAAATGTGACCATATTTTGGTAGCATTATTGTTCCTATGACGCCAAACAAGTTATAAATGTCCTTCACTTACATGCCTTTCAACTGCTATTTATATCTGCTATGGTTATTGCAACATTTCTTGAAGTAATTATTCAGAATTATCTTAGTAAAGTGTACTCAACCCTCTTTATACTCTAAATTTTTGTTTATAATGTACTGAACCCTCAGTTTACTCAGATGTTTGGTTTATAGTGTACCCAACTTTTTTGCAACTAATGGATTTGATGAACCCCATTGGTAACTCTCAGATTAATTGTATAATCTCTGCATTTTAGTTTTATGGAAACAATTTTTTTCTGGTTATGTGTAGAAATGACCATGCTCTTAATTTTACCTGAAAAGATTATCTGAGAAATTTTAAAACATAAATATTATTTGTCTTAATTGGAGGCTTTTTCTTATGTGGATGAGTTTGCGTTCCCAAATGTATTTGAAAACGTTATGAGAAAAGTAAATGTCATGAATAAAACAAATGTACTTTCTTCTATAAGATTACACACACAGGTGCTGACTTTCACACACATGCAGTTATATCTAATATTTCATTGTTCACCAACAAAATTAGGTTCATGATAAAGTTTATTTAGAATTTGTGGAAGCAATTGTTGTATGACAATAGTTTAAAAAAACATCAGTATACTTTGCAAAACGTTTTCCAATTTAAATCTTATAAATTGGATGGACTTTGCATGTTAATTCACGTGGATCATATAAATTATTTTTTTAAATGTCACTGTACTACTAAATTTCACATAAACATATATGAATAATTAAGTTGCAAACTGCATTATATCACAACAACAATGAATCAATTAGTGATGAAGACATTATTTTAAATTACATTATCCTCTATATATTTTCCTTGTTACAACAGTGCACATGTTACTAAAAGTTGGAATTTCTTAATAAACCACATACATACACAAACAGAAGTTATATAAAAGAAACAAATCTAATATGTAAGTGGTGCATATATATTGTACTATGATTAGCATTATATCAATAAGGGGACTTTTCAATTTCATATTATTTATTAATGGAGACATTATTACATCCAGGGTAACTCTACTGTAAGAAGTAAAATCGAACACTGATAATTGTTCATTCAGTTTAACTACACTGGATACACTAATTCCAGAGTTATCATAACCTGTCACTAATTTATATAAGTTTGTTCATAAATTATTTGAAAAAAAATCTCAGAACAAACATCTTTTGTGCTTTCAATTGATGTGCAACAGCTTTTATCTTTCTTTGTCTCTTTGTATAAAGAAAATAAGAACTATTATATATGTCATTGACAGTTTATCACTAGTTTCATTTATAACATACACAAACGAAAAAAAATATAAAAAACTGTATGATGCTCTCACAACTCTGTAAATAACATTTTTCCATAAGTTGAAAACGGATTTTTTAATAAAAAGAATATTCATCAGGGAATACATGTATATGATGTCATGGTAACAGGAGTGAAATACAAGGAAGATAATAATCACTTTAAAAAACATTTATTACTTCCATGTGGTGCAAAAATTTAGTTAAATATAAGTTTATGTTTTTGGATTTTGCAATGATACTTTTTTGTGGGGATCATGTCATAATACCAGTACACTCATGTCACCAATGCCATTGTGATTTGGAAAGTTGAGGTGTTTGGGATCTTAGGGTTTAAGGGTGTCATTGTGTACAAGTCAGAGATGTTTACATCTAGCAAAGCAAATAAATAAATAATGCACTCTGATTTAAATTGGCCTTTTACATGAAAGGTAGAACTGGAGAGATTTGATAAGTTAGTGATATAATCACATGCAAGACAAATAGCTTGCCAACACAGACCAGTTCTGTCAGTTTGTACAAGTGAAGGTGATTGATTCTGTCTGTAATTTGGAATGTACTGGACAGTCTTTGAAATTCATTTTACATTTGAAAGAAACTGAAAGTGGAGTGATAAAAGTGTTGAGAGATGTGTTTTCTCTTGTCAGTAAGGTAATGTTGCATTGGATAATTCCGCTACTCTGTCTAGTTGGAAGAAGATATGTAAAGACTAAAGGATCTCTGTCACTATGTGGTTTGTCTTTAGACCAGAGACAGCTTGCAATAAAGAATGTGGCAAGTTTAGCCTTTTTATTGGTGTTGTTGGGATAATTCTGATGTCTAGAAATAACAAGTAATGTCGTTTGTAATGTCAGAGTATAGACATCTCAAATGTAGGAATTGACCCTGAAAGGTAGTGTTTGTACAAATCAAATGTAGGAATTGACCCTTAAAGGTAGTGTTTGTACCAAGAAAGATATAAATAATTAAAATGTAAATAGAAAGAGCTCTCAGTGCATTTGTAATGTAGTTAGCAGCAAATGTAGATCTGGAAATGCCAGTAATGATGCCTAAAAAAGATCTGTATATTTAAGAGAAAAAACAAAATGAGATCATCTTTTACAAACCATTCAATGACAATCTCACTCTCTGTTTAAAGAAATTCAACACAGAGAGTATAGAAGAAATTAACAAATCTTGGTAACAGCTTTTAATATGTGTTACTTGTGTTCAACAGGAAGCAATGCTTAGAAGTGGTGGCAACTGTGTGTCTCATGTTTGTTTAGGTTTTGAACCAGCTGTTTACTATGTCTGAAATTTGTTGAAAATAACTAACGTTTCGTTTTATTATCAGCTGTTTAACTCCAAGATTGTATAACATGAACCAATGTTTAACCTTGAAAGAAACTGTTTAACATATTCCTAGACTTTTCAACAGGCAACTGTTAATGTTACATCACTTTTAATCTTGATGATAACACAATTTCTGACTTGTTCAACAGGAACTGATATAGAAATATATAATTTTTAATCCTGTTAACAGATGGATAGGGTTATTTAGTATGCTTCAACATAGTTTAACAGGAACTAACATAAGAATGCTAAGCTGTTGTTAACAAACAGTTACAGACACCATTATTTCTTACGATATGACATACATACAGATTTCTTTTGATCTCTCGCCCATGTGTTTATTTTAGTATATGCTATTTCTGGTACATAAATTTGTAATGCATATACAAATGTTCATTTTGTAGTATCTCCTAAGGTGCTTTATTTGTACATGTGTATGCAGGTGTATAACTTGGTTCTTGTTCTCACAGATTATTTTATAGTTGTTTGTACAGGTGCTTTTTTCTACATGCACATGCAGGTAATGGTTTGATTTATAGATGCATGCACATTTGGTTATTTTTGTACTTGCATACACAGGTATCTAATTTGATATATGTGAGCTTAGGTGTTTATTGTTACAAAGGCACACACAGATGTGTAAATTGGTACATGCACTCACAGGTAGTTATTTTATAGTTGTTTGCCCAGGTATTTGTTTGTGCATGTTGGTACATGGACGTTTAAATGTTTATTCTAGCACATTTGCACACAGATATGCAACTTGGTTAATGCACGCACACGAACTTACCTTCGTAGACGCACGTGCAAGTGCATAATTTGTAAACGCGGGAACAGGTGCTTATTTTCATACGTGCCATTGCTAGTGTTTATTTTGTAGTTGTGCGTATAAATTATTTTATCAATTCTCGTGCAGATCCAGAAATTCGTAGAGGAACATGCAGGTGCTTATTTTGTTCATGTGCTTTTAGGTGTTGATTTTGTAGTTGTACACACATATGTGATTTTTTTCGTGTATGCCAGCGTTTTAATAAATTGTTAGATGTGCTGAAAAGTGTTGAATTTATTTTATGCGCCTGTAGATTCATATTTACTTACATTTGTACAAAATTAGTAAATTGGAAAAAAAGGTTGCTGGTGTTGTAATTCTTAGATGCGTGTATAGGTGCTTATATTTTCACATAAGAAGGCAAGTAGTGTGCTGGAAGTGTAGACGTAGCCGTTGCGTAATGTGCCCGGGCGGTTGGCGGCGGGTCCTTCGATTCAACGTTCCTAGAGGATCGCGTCGGCATTTCGATCACCTGGTGCCGCCGACTACCCGCAGTGGCCTCAGGATACCTCGAATGGAGTCGAAGACCGAAGACCAGCGATCGGGAAATTCGATTACCCGCACCCGCCGCCTACCGACTGGGATATCCATCTTTTCGGTCTGTTTCGTGCGTGTGTGGACTCGTAGTAGCGTGCGACAGTGTGCTGGAAGTTTAGACGTAGCCGTTGCGTAAAGTGCCCGGGCGGTTGGCGGCGGGTCCTTCGATTCGACGTTCCTAGAGGATCGCGTCGGCATTTCGATCACCTGGTGCCGCCGACTACCCGCAGTGGCGTCAGGACACCTCGAACAGAGTCGAAGACATAATACCAGCGAGCGGGAAATTCGATCACCCGCGCCCGCCGCCTACCGACTGGGATATCCATTTTTTCGGTCTATTTCGTGCTTGTGTGGACTCGTAGTAGCCTGCGACGGTGTGTTGGAAGTCTAGACGTAGCCGTTGCGAAAAGTGTCCGGGTGGTTAGCGGCGGATCCTTTGATTCGACGTTCCTAGAAAATCGTGTCGGCTTTTCGATCACCTGGTGCCACCTACAACCTGCAGTGGCCTCAGAACACCTCGAACAGAGTCGAAAACCGAAGATCAGCGATCTAACTTATCCTTAGTTGTTGTTCATCCTTTACTATATATTTCAATCTGTGAGGTTTTAACTGATCTTTAGTTGGTGTTCATCCTGTATTACATAGCTCAATCTACCAGGTTCTAACTGATCCTTAACTGTTGTTCATCCTATACGACATATCTACATTTACCAGGTTCTAACTGATCCTTAGTTGCTGTTTATCTTGTGCTGCATATCTCAATCTACCAGGTTCTAACTGATCCTTAGTTGTTTATCTTCTACTACATATCTCTATCTACCAGGTTCTAACAGATCTTTAATTGTTGTTCATGCTGTATTACACATCTGAATCTATCAGGTTCAAACTGATACTTACGTATTTTCCGCCTAATAAGCCGAATTTCTGGCCCTAAATTTTGGACCTGATTTTTGGGGGTCGGCTTATTGGCCGATCACTCCTTTCGGAAATTTCTTCTTCTTAGGAAATGTTTTTCTTTTGAAAATTACCATAGGCGGTAATTTTGTCCCATCAGCAAAGCACGTTAAGACTACAGTGAAACGTTGTTTCTGGAATTTCATTGGTTACCTAATTACAGTGAGTGGAGCCAATAACGAATGACATATTGATTCCATCTCTGTCTCAATACGACATGTTCTGCTTTACTACAGAACGCCAATGATCACACACAACATGCATGCTGACGCTGAAACGAGACTAAGAAATCATTTTGAAGAAACTTGTCACTTCTTAAAAATGGCTTCGACTTATTGGGCGGTAATAAACAAAAACCCTCATTTTCAGAGCTGAAAATTGGCCTCGGCTTATTCGACGATTCGGCTTATTAACCGGCAAATACCGTAGCTGTTGTTCTTCCTAAGCTAAATATCTACATCTACCAGGTTCTAACTGATCCTTAGTTGTTGTTCATCCTGTATTACATATCTCAATCTACAAGGTTTTAACTGATCCTTAGCAGTTGTTTATCCTGTACCACATATCTACATCTACCAGGTTCTAACTGAGCCTTAGTTGTTGTTCATTGTGTACTACATATCTCAATCTACCACGTTGAAACTAATTTTTAGCTGTTGTTCATCCTGTACCACGTATCTACATCTACCAGGTTCTAACTGATACTTAGCTGTTGTTTATTTTGTGCTTCATATCTCAATCTACCAGGTTCTAACTGATCCTTAGTTGTTGTTTATCATGCACTACATATCTCAATCTATCAAGTTCTAACTGATCCTTTGTTGTTGTTCATTCTGTACCACATATCTCAATCTACCAGGTTTTAACTGATCCTTAGTTGTTGTACATGCTGTACTTCATGTATAATCTGGTTTCAACAGTTTTAACATCATAGTAATGTTTTCCGGTTACCGTCACACATAATAATGACAACGCAAATAATGTACGCTAGATTAGTTGTTCATTCTCTACGTCATACCTCAATCTACGAGATTCTAGCTCATTCTTAGCTGTTGTTCATCCTGTGCTATATATCTCAATCTACCAGGTTCTAACTGATCTTTAGTTATTGTTCTTTTTGAGATACATATCTTTCATCTACCAGGTTCTAACTGATCTTTAGTTGTTGTTCATGCTGTATTACATATCTGAATATATCAGGTTCAAACTGATACTCAGCTGTTTTTCATCCTGTACCACATATCTACATCTACCAGGTTCAAACTGATACTTAGCTGTCGTTCATCCTGTACTACATATCTACACATACCAGGTTCTAACTGATCCTTAGTTGTTGTTCTTTTTGAGATACATATCTTTCATCTACCAGATTCTAACTAATCCTTAGTTGTTGTTCATTCTTTACTCAATATCTCAATCTACAAGGTTCTATCTGATCCTTAGCTGTTGTTCATCCTGTACCACATATCTACATCTACCAGGTTCTAACTGAGCCTTAGTTGTTGTTCATTGTGTACTACATGTCTACATATATCAGATTCTAACTGATCCTCAGCTGTTGTTGATTCTGTAATACATTATTAGAAGATTAGAAGTTGGCTAATAGTAGTTCAGTATTTAAAGGAAATGATGACCATTGTCCAGACAGTTATAAGCCATTTAATATTACATCAGTAGTTGGATAGGTTTTGAAAAGTATGATTTAAGATGTATTGCAGCATTTCTTAAAGCAGTTTGATATCGTGTCATAGAGCCAGCATGATTTCAATAAGGGAAAGTATTTCATTACAATGAGAGACTTACTTGAAGAAAAATATATTCTCAAGATGGTTGGTATGGGTATTAAAACTTTAATTGAAATTAAGTACAGATACCCTAAGAAGGGTGAAATGTTGTTGTGTATTTTAACTGAAGAAAAAGTCTTTTTTAAAAATCTTCTGATCTTCTTAGAAGATGTTACTGTAAGAGTTGATGAAAGAAATTTGAATTTGGTTTTCCTTGATTTTCAGAAAATATTTGATAAAGTACCTCATAAAAGACTGGTAAGAAAAATTAAATCTGTGGGTGTGAGGAAAATGTTATTAAACTGGAAATAAAACTGTCATGTGTGTGGAAAGTAGAAAATAGTAATAAACAGAGTTAGGTCTGGCTGTGTGGTAGTTACAAGTGATGTGCTTCTAGGCTATGTGCTGGGTCCTCTGCTGTTTATGACTGGTATTAATGATATTGATTCTGGAAAGACTAATAATTGTTTACAGATAATATTAATATTTTTGGGTTGGCTACCTTTATCAAAGGTGCTGCAGATTTATTGGAAGATTTAGATAATTTAATTAATTGAGTCAGTATGTAACAGATAATGTTTAACTATTCAAAATTAAGATGATGCATGTAGATTTTCATTAAAACTGTGGTTGAAGAAAAGATCTTGGTGTTGTAATCACAAAATCACTGAAGTCATTTAAACAGTGTATTGTAGTCAGCAGTAAGGCTGATAGAATTTTGGGTAGCATCTGTAGAAATATTGAATATATGATAAGAGATATTGTTTAACTGTATAAATCATTCTTAAGGCCTTATTTAGAATACTGTACACAGTTTTGTGCTCCATTCCTGAACAAAGATATTGAATGGTTGGAGAAGGTTCAGAGAAGAGCTGTTAGAATAATATGTTGGCTAGGGTACTGTTTCAATTTCTTTTGGATGTGACATTTGACTAAGATGATTAACATTATTAGGGGTAGGAGTTTAATATAAAATATTGCCCCATTGATGTCAATAAAGGAATATGATAGTAAATGTGATGATCAGTGTTGCGAGATCTGGTAATTTGTCTAGTCATCTTTTAAAAATCAGTTTCAAGCAGTAAAAAAATTATTGTCTTCAAAGAACTCTTGTTTATGAGTATGGAGATTCAGTGACACAAAGTGGACAAGTTCAGGTACACTCTGACTATCACAAGGAGTTTTCCACACAATTACACAACTTCTAATACATGCACTGTCAGAAAAACACATGCAAGACTATTGTATATCTCTTCATGTTTTTCATAATTTTATTCTAACATTAATATAAGACAGATAAAATGTTGTACATCAGACCATGTCATCTATTTCCAATCATTTGTTGTCCAGAATTGTGTTTCAAGCATGAATTTTTTAAATTATTTTATCAGCATAAACAGTTTTTGATGGGTTGCTGTTTGTTGTAATGTCATTGGTGTGGTATGATTGGACATAATAAAATTCTGGCTATTGTTGAATAATTTGGTTTTAGCTGCTTCTTAATTTGTCTTTTCTTGCAGCCATTGGTGGAAATTTTTGTCTCTTTCTTTTCTACTCTGCATAAACTCAAATGATACATCTTTGTGAAAACCCAGTGAAATAAAAAGTTTCTGGGAATCATGCAGTGTTGAATGTGAAATCAGGAAAATTCTTGTTGCTTTCTACTTTCTTCAGTACTGACATTTATAGGGACAAGTAATTACCTGCATTTCACATCTGTTTTGCAGTTATCAATAAATAGCATTTCTCAAATGTATGTGTATATGTTTATGGAGATCTTTATGAAGTAGGTACTTGTGTATAAAGTTGTCACAATTACATAAAAGTAATATTTTCCAACCCACTTGAACTATGTATTTTTTCCCCATTTTTAATGTATTTGTTAAAGAAGAATGTACAAGATACTTAGAAGCTGATTAATAGCTGTCTTGATACTTTTTACCCTGAAACAAATTCAAGTGTGTATGCTGCTTTGGACATGTGACTGTTTTTATCACAACTGATGTAATCAGACTTAACTATCATTTACTATTTTTTTCACGTTTTCTTTCTTCTTATTGAACTGAATCAACTTTAGAATTATAGTGCTTATAACATTTAGAGGTTTCTCTAAACTTGAAAATAAAGTTATGCTTATAATACCATCCTGGTCTTAACAGTGTACTTTTGTATTTAGAAACATGTTGTGTATTCAAAATTAGTCACTCGTATGTTGATTTAAAGCTTCTAAAATTGTAAAAAAGGATTTTATTATGGTTATTTTAGCATTTAGTTCCATTGATATGAATTCAAATCTATCATAATTTGGCTGTTATTAGTTGCATAGATTGGATCTGTGTCAAAATTTTAAAGTATATTCATGAAGTTAATTATGTTTTACAAACTGTGACATTAGATACATGACATTTGAAATGTGTACTAAACAATTTCAAACTAGGCTATTGTATAGTATGGCAAGTTTAAGATCAGTTTTAAGTTAGTTTTGGAACATGACTAAAGATACAGGTGTGCAGGAACAAATGTAAGATGTATGTTCAAGTCAGTCTTTTAGCTGAGTTTCAGGGCCAATCAAATCTAAATAATGAAAGATTATGATTAAAATATTGATACTTAACACTTCAGATTAAGATGGTTTTTGTTTTGCACAAGAACAGTAGGAAATGTATAGATGTATTGTAATTAGTTAAACCTCCAATTTTGTATGTGTTTTTAAAATCTTTTTATTTTGTAAGATGGTGCCCCTGAGAGTACACCATAAATATTTTACAGTATTTGTCTTCAACATAGATGCAACTCTGAAGAAACAACTACTTGCAAGTTCCCTCGTGTTTTAGGTTTTATGCAACCTAGTACATTATTTTGGGACCAACTATTGGTCACTTAACACTGATGTATTTCAATAGCCTTTTACATGTCCTTAGATATTTTTCTTGTTTTCTCACTTTAGGGCATATGGGAGTTCTTGCTCAAAAGCTATGATATAGGGCATTTCTTATATCAATGATTAAAATATTTATTACAAAATGAAATTCAGATAAATTCTTACCTCTACCACAACCTGTATTAAAGATTTGTACCACATCCCTTTTATACAGGAAATATCTGTCATACTCTTCTCTCTTGGAACTCAATTTTCTCATACATGTTTTCTCACTAGATCTGAGGGATTGCCATTATTTGATAATTAATCAATTGAGAGCTACATTAATCAAATATATTAAAAACCAGTTGTTTTTGTTCTAGTAAGTAGTTGAACAGAAAAAAGGTTTGGTTGTGGGATCTAGTCAGTAGTTCAAAATTAGTGATATTGGCTAATGGCCTGAGTGGCTTTGTCATTACAAAGAGTGAGCAAGTTTTATGACATTTTGATTATCTGGATAGGTGAAATACTTGGAAATGGTAATTCTGATCAGTTTCCTGATAATCTGTGTAATTGAAAATTATATACATAAATATGGCAGGTATGGGTAGAGGAGCAAACAATGTTTTTACTTTCTTTGGTCATTGTCAGGTTCACGATATATCACAAATTGAAATTTCTATTAATTGACTGTTGGAATAATGAAAAAAACAGTAATAATTAGAAACTAGTTTTGAGCTGCGCTTGCTAATAAGTATAGGAGTATGAGAGAAAGATCAACAAACACAAATAGTTCAGTAACTTTGTAGTTCATCAGGAGACTAGTTAAAATGTTTTTGCAGAAGTATTTATTCAAGGACTACTTTCAAATTATGTTAACTTTATAAATTCTGTTGTAATTTTTATTAAATGTTATTTCTTTATACATTTTTAAGAAAAACAAATACTTGCTCAAATCTTATCATGAAAATGGAGATTTAATATTATTAGAAATAGTAGCTCATTGATAGTTTAGTTATATATTAGCTTTCTTTTTTTTTATTGTGATTACCATTAGGATAAAGTTTATGACAACTGCCCATATTATTACTTCAGTTCTAAATGGCACATTTTAAATTAATTCATTTTCAATCATTCTGTTAAAATGTTTGAAGTTACTTGTATCAGAATTATTTTTCTACCTCTAGTATAACAATAAATTATAAATTTAAATTAAGCATATAATTTTAAGAAAGTAGTACATGTATGTGTGATGTTTTACATCTTGGACATTCTGAACCTGTTACAATTGCTTTGTTAAAATACACTTTGAAACATTTAATATGGATGAAGCAGAAAACCTTGGTTAGCAAATATGTCAATTTCTATATCTCCATGGATCATTTATGTATTTTAATTTACAGTTGCTGAAGATCTGGAGAAGTAAGTTTCAGCATCTCCAACTCTTTTAACCTGTGTTAATAATAATTAATAATAATAAATGTATGGAAACTGATGTTGGAGATATTACAAACCTGAATGCAATAGTTCTGTCTCGTGATAATCAAAGTATTCTGGCTTTAGGTAGGTTGTTTAATTGGAAAGCACTCATGAAATATGCTTTAGAAATTATTCTTTGATTGTATATATATTAAAGTAACTCAATGGTTTCACTTCAGTTAGTTTTCCTGCAGATAGCTCTCCTTTTTTACTAATATTTCCTGAATTTTCAGTATTAATCTTGTCCATCACTTTTGAAAATTGTGATAATTAATCCAAAATTTCATACAAAATAAAGTTATAAATGTCATAATATAGTTTCAAGCTTATTTGTCTGGATAGAATAACTCATAAAATTCCAAATTACTAACTGTAAGGTTTGATTTGGCTTCCTCCATCAAATTTGTACTGTTTAACTATATTTCCTGCATTCACTGATACAATTTGTCAGTATACAAAACAAAGCTACAATATGTTTACATTTGTAGAGTATCTACCTTTAACCTTGTATTAAAAAAAGATTTAAAAGTCACAGAATTTGAAGCAAATGCTTTATACACTAGATAATGATGGGGCATATTGAAATATACATTTAATTTCATTGGTCAGTTTATGATTTACATTACAATAATGACCACATTTAAACATGTTATTTTATTGAATGGCTCTTTTTCAACATAAATTCCCAAAATATTTAAATATGCAAGATAAATATTTAGGTGAAAAGTATCTAATGCTAGTAAACTAATAGAGAAATAATTTATTTTTTATTTGAATTTATATTGGCTGTAATGCAGATGATGGCAATATATTTATACTTAATTTACATACATGTGTTAAAATGAGTGACTGCTTGTTTGCTCCATATTTGAGGGTCAGCATGTTTGTTGGTAATCTGAACTCAGACACTTCTAATCTCATATAATGAAAACTTTCTGGTAATTTAATATTATGAACCTATAATATTTTTACACTTAGGGTCTACTTGCTGTATACTTTTGGGTAAATAAAAATACAATTTTATAATTTTTTTCACACATTATTAAACAAAATTGATTTACAGTGTTGTTTTTGTTTTTTTCTGTTAAAAGCAAAACTACAGAATGAGCTATATGTGCTCAACCAACTATGGATATCAAAATCTTATGTTTGCCACTGAGTTGTCAGAGGATGTCAAGACAGTGCTTTAGTGATATTTACTGGAGTAATTGCCATTTATCTGTTGGCTATTGTAGATTTTATAGAAATTAACACTGAATGACAGACAATAACACATGGTACAACTTTATTTTTCATATTTAAATATAAATTTTATATATTGGAAATACAGTCTTTATAAATAAAAGAATGAAGTCATTATTGTTTTAATATTTATTGTGCTTATAACCTTAAAACAACAATCAATTTTTCTTACAGAAAATAATCCTGCTTTTCACCTCCTTTCATTGGTTACATCCTCTTCAGGAAAATAGAAAGATGGAAAACTTGGTAAAATTGTAAGTTACTATATTTTAAAATCTCTGAAGTTCTTTCTCTAAAGTAATAAATGTAATTTGAATGTACAATATTGTTGTAGGTTCATGGCTTATATATATATATTTGGGTTACAGAAATATATGTGAAACACTTAGCAACATGCTCTACTTTATTGTGATTTCAAAGAACAAATTTAAATGAATTATTTTAACAACTGAATAGTGTGTTGTTAGGCATTTTTTATAGGTTCAAAGTTGTCTAGAAAGTCTATATACAACAATTAATTTTGTAAATGACAATCTGAAACACTTTCCACGGGGTTCTATTTCCTTTTCTTCAAAGCCTGGATTTATCTCTGCTAACCACTCATTGAATTCTAAGGTACTTAGCTCAGAAATTATGTTTGGAATGGAATTAGAAGTGCCCAAGTTTGAGCACCATATTACATCAGATCTGAACCCTTTAATCTAGTGTTCAAAAACCATCACATGGAGTTCTTCCAAATGTGAAAGGCTTCAGCATCATAAACCTCATAATAATGGAAACAAATTCTGAGCTGTTAATCAACAATGTGATAAATCTCAATTTCATTAAACTTCAGTTTCTGATTGAAAACTAGAAACCAGACGAATGTGATGTCTTTACAACTTTCAGCTAATATTCCTGAAATGTGTTTTATTGTATTAGCAATGTGATAAATACAAACAATACCAACACTTTTTAAACATGTTCCCCCACTTCTATACTGAACACTACACCAAGGGTTAGTGATATGTTTACTGACATGTAATGGCAAAATCTGGGGTTTCATTTCTTGCAGTTGACAGAGTACATTAAAACCATTGTATATTTCTACTCTAAAACTAATAAACACTGAAAAATATCGTTCATCAACTCTAATTACATGAATCATGTCATTTCACTGTTATATCCTCACAATTATTTGCAATTCGTTAACAACATATAAAGACTTAGTGAGAGTTACAGTAAGTTTATGACAGATGCAAAATTAGAGTCAGCTATTTCTATATTTGCAACAGTAACATTTGTTTTACAACACACAGGAAGTAAGGCCAAGACATCTTTTACCAACTAAAACTACTTCCACATATAGAACTGATGCAATAACAACACTTGCCTTATGAAACGTACAAACAAATGATGAAAACCACTCATACATTGTCAGTAAATATAATTTTAGGAAATGATATCAGCAGAACATGAGAGAAGATTTTTGTTATTTTGAATTCACTGTTATGATTGGGGAATGTAGCAGATTCAACATCCAATGCATATTAAAGTTAGATGTTTCTCAGCTGTAATAAGAACTTTAGTATCGTAGCAAAACTAAGTTTCTTTTTCAAATAAACAGTGGAGTTTATGTATTACCACTGCTCAGAAATTGCCAAGATCACACTATTGTGTATAAAAGCAATAAAAGATTCAAAGCTCAAACGTTTTCTGTTCTACATGTTAAACAATATTTGATAGTATTTTCAGATATAGTGGCACAGCGATAAGTCAAAGGACAAAACCAGACTTAAATATTTGTGGTGAGTACACAAATAGTGTAAGTTCCTGCTTATCTTAAAAAAAGAAGCTATTTATTTTTATTTCAAATAATTGACATGATTTTTATTAAACAAACGAGTACTATCTGCACTAGCTGTCCCCAATTTAGTGCTAAAAGCCCAGAGGGAAGGCAACTTTGTTATCACCCACCACTAACAATATCACATAGAAAATTTTAAAATCATACACATTGTAAATAATGTTGAAGGAAATAAAATAATTAATAAACTAAGAAAATTACTAACACATCTTAATGTTATATTAATTCTTATGATAAATTCCTTAACCATAATTATGTCAAATAGTATTTTAAATCTGATATCTTTATTTTAACATTATTACTTGAGTGAGACCACACTGGCTGAAGAAACTTTTTACTGTCTTTTTAATTAAGATTTTCTTCCTAACTTTATTATATTTTGCATTTCAAGTTGTGGTTAGTGAATCCATTCAGTTAGAACACCAAAAATAAACATTACCCAAACAAGGATCAAACAAAAATTTGTAAGGTGCAAGGAGTGTATTTTTACAAATTTTGATTATTAATAATTATCACAACGTGTTGTTCAACCTGTGATTGTCTCTACATGATGATTAAGAAGTAAAATGGAAATACCACATTATGTTTTAAGAAAAAGTCCAAACTAAATGGATAGGTTAAATAACAACAATATTAATTTCATAACTAAATAAGGAATATAATGAAAAGTGAATAGCATACAAATTTTATTACATGTGGTTTGATTTTTTTAAATTTATCAATAAGACTTGTTATGGTAATGATATCCTGCAAAGCTGACATTAATATTCCTGTTGAAGGCAAGAAATGCTTAAGAACGAAGACACAAGTGAATGCAACAAAATCAGGAAAAAATCAAGGATTTGTTACCTGTCTTAAAATCACAAAATTCTTTACAATAGTGTAAGAATTTTCAATCATGCCAATGAAAAATGGAAAAGTTCTGTCTGTATGCAATGGTACCTTGAGATTCTACAACAAAACATTGTTGTGGAGGAAAACAGCAGTACCCAAAGAAAATCCTGAGGGCTTAAAAGAAGATGCTCCAATATTGCTTTCTGTTATCATACATTAGGCATAGTTGTTCGTCTTAGATGGTGGGAAATCAATGGAAACGGTCTTCCTAGAATGGTTCTTCAGCTTCAGAATCTGAAAGAGAAGGAATCTGTGAAATTTGTTGACAGTTTTTCTATCTGGGTTCTTCAAGCTTTGTTGGGTGAGCAGATCAAAGATATCCCTTTGTGTAGCTTTGTTCTTATTGATTGACAAACAAGATGAGTGAGTTAAGTGTTTTTTACTGAATATGTGTATTGGTGTTATGTATTTATCTATTTAAGAGAACTAACTATTGAAATTTTGAATTAGAGAACTGTAAACTGTGTTTTAACGTGTTTGTCAAGTTGAAATAAATTAATAACAATATACGATAGAATAATGTAAACAACACAAAACTGATTTTGTTCATTAACAGTTCTATTTCATGACATGAGTGAGAGCATAATGCAATCTAAATCACATTAAAATATCTACAAGGCATAAGTTTAAAAACAAAACAGTAACATGAATTCCTCTAGAGCCCAGGTTATTACTAAACCAGTGTCAACCTTTACTTTCAGCAGTAAGAAAAATAAACAATTCGTCCTTGCTCATTGACAATGTAACAAAAGTTTGAAGTAAATGGCATCACATTTTTTCATTGAACTAATGTTAATGTCATGGGTTTAATGTCAACCTAAAAGCAATAAGTATTTTGTTTCAAAACTAAGCTCCCTTTACAGAGATGCCAACCATTATGATTTTGGTGTATTCATTACAACTATACACTCATACAGACAAATATTACGACTTGTTGCAACTCCCAAATTATTATATACAATATAAGCCTATACAATAAAGTGATAAATTATTTCCCCAGGGCTTGAAGGGGGTGAAAAGAATATTTCTAGTTAGATACAAATAAATTTTGATAATGAATAAAAGACAGTCCAAATGGCTACTTGCAATAATCATGTTTGTGCTTGAAATAATAAAAAAATATTTGTATCTCTGTCTACCAATAGTTTGAGTGCGGTGCTTCTCCATATTGGGTACATGGGGGAATCCATAGTTACACCATCAGTGCTTGTTAGCCAATTAGTGCTCGCATAGATGGGTATTTCTCGTTTTCTAAGCAGCATAGAAACACCAATCATTCACAAGATGGAAAAAAAAGAGGCCTCTTTCACCAGGTTGTCTTGTTTCTGGCAAATCTAAAAGGACTAAAACTGTGAAAGGGCTCTGTCTACAATCACTCAGTCATTTGAAATAGTTGGCATCTCTGCCTTTGTATTAAATGTATTTGGACTGTCTTTACACATTTTTAGCTAAATCACTTAAACTTTCTATAAGTGCGAGACATTTGATAAACAACAGGATATAAGATAACAACTCAAATCACAAGATGCATTGCAACAACAACAACAAAAAGCTTGTCTAATACATTAAAATAATGTTTCTAGGTCAAGAAACATAGCAAGCAATATTATAAATTGTGGTTTGTTATGCTAGAAAATAAAATCAACAGCACAAATAGAGTAAGATAGATAAGAAAATAAAAATAAAATTTGGTTATTTTAATAACATCTTTAGAGTTAATGCATAAATTGATACAAGTGGTTATAAGGGTAGGTTTAATTGTTACTACTGTGGTGCTAGAAATATAAAATAAATGATGACAGCACAAACAGGAATGGACAATTTTGATGTAACTAGAATAACTTGCACATAGATGATGTTGATGACAGAAATTTCTCTAAAATGCAGGTTTACAGGTTGTTGATAAAGAACAAAAGGAGGAGTGGTTTTATACGTGAAATTTAATTTGCATCCTGTTAAAATTGATGATATCAAAAAGTAATAGCAAGAAGATTGAATCCATCCGGGTTATTTGCAGATACTGATTAGATGAGATTCTTCTTTAAATATTCCTTAAAGAAAAGGGTAGCTTGCAAATAAAAACCAGATTGAGTCATAAAGAGCAAGAAAAAATTAAAGAAAAGCATAATAAATTTAAGATATTTAAATTGTTATGGTATAAAAAAAATAAGGAAACTTAGGGCATCAAAATGAATGTTTTGAAAAAGTTTAGGTAAAAATTAAATATTAATGCTAAGGATCTAGTTACAATAAGGGGTAAAGAAAAAAGGTTAAAATGTGGGTGAGACCCTAGTGGGATGATAAAGGAAAGTTAGGATCTGCTGATTGCATTACTAAATTTTGAATAGTTTATTTTCACTAAGGAATAATTAAGCAGTATTCCACACCTGAAATAGTAAATAGACGGCAGTAGGGTTTTAAGTATGATAAATGCAATTTTTTGTGTTATCATTATTCCAATTAAGTATAATTTGGATAGGAATAACCTTAATAGTGTCATGAAAGATAAGGATCTTGGTGTAACTAGCTGATCAATCTCTAAAACCATTCAAGCACTGTGCTATTGCTAGGGATAGGGCAAATAGAACTTTAGGTTGTATCTAAAGAAATGTTGAATACTAATCTGAAATTTATAACTTCATTGTTTTGGTCACTAATTATACCACATTTGGAGTTTTGTGTACTTCTGGAAATACACCAACTTGTTCTGATGGCTTCAAAGAATGATTCCTGTAATGGAGGGCTGTCACACAAGGAGAGATTTATTTCCTTAAAAATATTTTGTCTTAGAAAAAGTTAAAGGGAGTCTAATTGAAGTGTTTCAGATTTTAAAAAGAATTGATAATGTTCATGGATCAACATTTTTCACACTGAACAAAATAATTATAGAACTTGGGAGGGGGAAAAGTAGAGATTTAGGGAAGATAGAAGCAGTGTTTCAATCAAGATAATTTATATTTCAAATAGAATCGTTGGGTTATTGAATGAGTTGCCTTCAGATGTTGCAGAGGAAGTAAATTTGATTGAGTTTTTAAACTAAAGCTTGATAGATATGTGAATGAAAAGTGCTAGTTTTAAATTTGTTAATTTACTTATTTAATAGTTTAAGTTTGGCTTAGATAATGAGAAAGCTGAAATGGACCAACACATTGTACTGAAACACATTACATTATTTTAAAACCTTGTTTCAGTGTTTGTACAAGTACAGTACAGATAGCCCATTGTGTAGCTATATGCTTAACACTAAACACAAAAAAACTTCTTTAAATATCTGAATGAGTGTTCATTAGTACTTAATAATGATAAATAAAGAAGTATTTATTGCTTTCTAAAATAATGTTGACATAACTCTATTGATAGACAGGAATGACATATTACACACTATATTATTAGCCTCCTCAAACATAAATTGTTGGTATACATTTTAACTGAAGTTTTAAACAGGTAGAAGTAACTTATGACTACCGTGGAACAAACACTGTGTGTTTATTCTATGAAGACAATGGCCAAATTGTTAGTGTAGAAGCTAGTTTTGTATTACAATAATTATTCATCACTATTTACCATCTTTTAATAAAGTAATTGTTGTGTTGTGTTTTTCTTAACTTATTTTCAATGTCCTAGATGAATAGATCATACTCAAATTTGAATTCTATAATTATTTCATATTATAATGGTGTGGGTTATGTTATATCAAAAGATAATATATTCAAAATAATTATAGAAATAATTGATATAAAAAGAAAAGTATGACTGACTTGTTCCCAGACTATTATAATAAAAATTAAATGACCCAATGTATAGTCCTGAACTGAAAGTTTCCACTATTATCATCTGTCACTATACAAAGTCACAGAAGTATCAGGAAATGTACCATACGAAATAGCGAGTGCAGTTTCGGCTTCCATGACACAAACTGTACATTTCATACAAGTAAAAAAAATAGTAGTATTGTCTACTGAACACTTCTCAATTAGACATGTTGAAGAATAATTTTATATTTCACTAGAAACTGTACGAAAACTGAGGTATGTGAAAAAGTAATAGTGTTGATAATATAAAATAACTTATTAAACATAAGTAACTCAGGATGTGGTTATTTCAATGATCTAGATGCAAGTACAAGTTTTATCTCCAAAACAATACAAAGTGGCCTTACTGAATGTTTATCTACTAAAAAATACAACTAATGTGGGATATGCAGAGATAGATGGCAATCGAGGAATGACTATTAACTTTTTGAATGTCAAACTGTTGTCTCTCCATTGGTTATTCTGGATGTGAATAGTAAAGTGGCAGTTGGCTATTCAAATTGTCAACTAATGTTGTTCATTTGTTTGGAAGATTGGTAGCTGGTTGGTTTCTAGTTTTAGACCTAAAGGACAAACTCAACTTGTTTTCAGAACTTCATAAGCATTAATAAAAGGAAGACAGCACAGTGGAAGTACAGAAAAATATACTGGAAAGCCATTATAATTGCATAATATATTATTACTAATCTCATTATATTTTCTAACACAACTGTAATTGTTTCTCAATCATTTTCTCAGAAATGAACCGTAAACCATCCAAACATTATACTGTAGAATATTACACAGGTCTATCGTGAGGCATATTATTTTTCAGTTTGTATTGTTACTCTCAGAAATAAACATGTTTTGAGACAGTATGAAACCTATTGGTTTATCTTCACTTAGGGCCAACATGGCCATGTGGTTTGACACTCAACTCATGATCTAAGGAATGAGGGTTCAAATCCCCCATTACATGAAATATGTGCACAATTTTATATGTGAGCATTATAATGTGACAGTAAATCTCAATATTTATGAATAAAAGAGTAGCCCAAGAATTAGTGGAGTGTGGTGATAACTAGCTGCCTTTTATCTAGTATATACTGTTAAATTATAAACAACTAGCACAGATGTGTAGCTTTGCTTGAAATTAGAAAACAACAAAAACATCTCAGTTCTGTTGTCTAAAATAAACTAAAACTATTTATCAATAAACAAATACATAAAACAACACTTAAAGCTTTTTTTTTTAAACTGGCTTATATTTACTGTATCCAGAACACCAGAAGGTAACCCATAGCCAAGACCAACCATCCTCTATGAAAAATAAAATTGGACTTAACTGAAGATGACTCCTACCTTGCCAAAATTTATAATTTTGTCCCCTAGTTCTTGTACTTTAACTGTTAAATATGAAAAAAAAAAAAATGCATCAAAACTATTAATTCCTATTACAATCTTGAACACTGCCATCAGATTTAATCCAAATTTTTCTCTTTTTTTTCAAGTGAAAACAATAGGATAGTTTTTATCCCTTCTTATAAGACAACCATCCCAGATACCACACTTATAACCCTCTTCTGAATCCCTTCCAATAATTCAAGGTCTTTCTTGAAGTAATGAGGCCAAGACTGAACAAAATATTCCAAATGCAGCCTAACCATAACCTATACAAAGAAATGTAACTTCTTTAGACTTGTGTTCAATATTTCTGAAGACATAACCTGAAAATCTCTTTCCTCTATACCACTAGCAACAGCACACTGCTTTAGTTTTAGGGACCAATCAACTATTTCACTAAGAACACTTCTTTTATGACATTGTTAAAGTGATTATCATCCAACTTGTACATATAGATTAAATTCTGGTAAACCATATGCATTATCTTACATTTGTTATAATTTAAGCCAATTTGCCATTTAGTTCTAGAACTCTCTACATGATAAGTCCATTTGTAAAGCAGTAGCATTCTCTTCACAGTTAGCAATACATTTTAGTATATCTATAATATTAAAAGTAATTTATTGTGTTCCTTCATTTGTATCTTGTTGTAAATAAAAAGAAGCAAAGATCCCAAGACTGAGCCCTGAGATACTCCACTTCTAATATCTAACCTCTTTTCTTCTCAATTAACTTATTATTCACAGTCAAAGAATTTTTTCCAGCATTTTATGTGTCACCTTGTCAAATGATTTTCAAGAATCCAGATATAACAAATCTGTACTTCTACCCTCATCTACATAAGCAATGACCTTTTCAAAGAATGTTAAAAGATTCCTAGGGCAATATTTCCCCCTAGAGTTGACTTTTCAATAAAATTTTAAACTTTGTTAAATTACTTCAGAAAGCATCTTCTTTCAGACTTTCAAAAACTTTTTCCACAATTTAAGTGAGATTAATAAGCCTATAAATACTGGTATAACTGCTATCACTTCCCTTGAAGATATGAATGATATTAGGTAATTTGGAATTCATTAATCCTTGTTGACTAGTCAAGAACTTACAAAAACAATAGTACCAAATGGCTCAGACATCCAATTCTTCAAAACCCTGAGGGAAATATTATCTTGCCCATGAGCCTTAACTTCTTAATTTTAACAAGCTCAGAATTTATGCAATTATCTTCTTCAACTTCAGTTTTATCTATCAATTGTTCAGATGAAGAACACTGATTAAGTGTTTATTCTGAAACACTAAAAAAAAACAAAAAAAAACATAATAACCTAGCCAATTCATGATTATCAGATCCAAGTCTTCTTTTGTCATTCTCAAGAGACCTATCTCCATCCTAATATGCTTTACTCCTAATGTACTTTTAAATTACTTATTAATAATTCATTCAGTTGATTTTTTCACATATATTTTTGGATGTCCTTATTTCCTGTTTGACTAACTTTCTTGTTGATTTTCTATACTACTAACAACTTTAAATTTCTTATGCTTTTCTTGAATTCTATCTCATATCCTTTCTAAGGCAACCTGTGTTTTTACCTGTGGTTACTCTTTTCTTTCTTTAAGAATTATATATTTGCGTACGGAAAAATGTTTGTAAATCCCCATTTTCTCAGCTGCAAATAATTATCTTGTACAACAAGATAATTCTTGTTGTACCCCTTCAATATGTGTTTTGGCCCCCCGCTAGTACAGCGGTATGTCTTCGGATTTACAACATTAAAATCAGGGGTTCGATTCCTCTCGGTGGGCTCAGCAGATAGCCTGATGTGGCTTTGCTATAAGAAAAAAACACAATATGTGTTTTCAAATTTTAAGTTAAATACTATTATTTCTTGTTTTCATATTCAGTAAAATGCTGAACCTAAGACAGCAATGATAACTGGTAACTATGTGTTCCCCAATTTTCACCCTCTGAACCATTTCTATATGAAAAGTTAATAATAAATCTAAAATAGTATTCAGTGATGTCGAGAAAACCCACTTGTAGAGAAAAATATATGTAAAAATGGCTCGTTTGAGTTGAGAAAATATTTTACATAGAAGAGGGAACAACATTTCAACCTTCTTTGGTCATCGTTAGGTTCACAAAGAAAGGAAGGTAACTGACCGGAAGCTGACCACATGTTTGAAAGGGGTTGTGTAACTGAGTGTTGCAATGTACAGGGCAGTGTTAGATGTTTGAATATATTATATAATATAAATATAAAATATATTCAAACATCTAACATCACCCTTTTGAAATCAGGTTTCTTGTACTGTAAATCTACAGATATAAAGAAATATAACAATTGCAAAAGATGTAATGCACATCAACTGAAAGTTGCACTAAGCCATAATAATGAATGCATCAGTTCTCTTTCTATTGTAAATATAAAATATGAAGAGCTTTAAATACAAAGCACTATTGCAAAACACCTATGATCTCTATAATTAGAGTCATGTCATACAATGATTTTAATGCATCTTATTGGTAAGGTGGTGTTGTGGATATTGTTATTCATCCGTGATGTAAACTTATTCATCTAAACTCACCTCCTTTCCAATGGTAAGAGACAGTCAAAAAAAAGTTGGAGCTAAGTGACACTGATTTTATCTCTAATTTGTCGCTTCAAAATAAGGGATGGCTAGTCCAAATAGTTCTCAAGTAGATTTTCACTAGATTAAAAAATAACCAACATGTACACAAAAATGTATAGTCTAGTATTTAAGAAAATCTAACTTTTGTTTGCTTAAAAAAGTAAATGATACTTTTATATGCAAAAACGGCTCGTTTGGGTTGAGAAAATATTTTACATAGAAGAGCGAACAACGTTTCGACCTTCTTCGGTCATCGTCAGGTTCACAAAGGTTGTTCGCTCTTCTATGCAAAATATTATCTCAACCCAAACAAGCTGTTTTTGCATATAAATTTCTCAACAAGTGGGTTTCTCGACATCACTGAGTAAATGATACTCTTAATGTGAATTGAAAAAACATTTTCAACAATTGTAATTTACACACATATGCTATTTTAATAATATGATCAAGCTGATATTGGGTATAGTTAAACATGATGTAGTCTAATACAATGTATAAAAACATAAATGTTTGTGCTACATAAAGAAAGTTTGTAAACTACTAAATTTGAGAATTTAAATTTTACTGATGTTTAAAGTTTCCAAGTTCAGACTCATAAAAGATTATCTACCATTGCACGAGCAAGATAAAAAGCATCAAATGGAATACGAAATGCCTAAAACTAAAGATAATTAATTATAGAGGTAAATGTAAGAGACAAATCCAGAAAAATTGCATAAACAATTATCCTATTTACTGTAAAGAAATTAATAAACATTATAAACAAATTTATACATACAAAAAACTGATGTTAGCAAAGATGCAACTTTCTACTCTACCCAAGGTACCAAAGTGATAGCATATACATGTATGAACATTTTATTTCTTATTTACATTAAACACCTTCTCATGCATTACAAATTTTATCCTGTTACTACTGTTCAAAAGAACCAACCAATGAAGACTGCAATAAGATACTTTCATTTCTACTTCAGTATTGAAGAAATTAGTAGGAAAAACATCAAACAGAAATAAACATGTTCTTTATAACATTTATTATATTTACATAACTTGTACTGTTGTTAGTTAGGTCCGTTAAATGATTATTATTTTTACTTTATTTATTGTTACTATAAATTTACACAAAAAATGGAATGAATTTCCTCAAAACAATGAAACTGACTTCTTACTACTAGTAGTGGGCTCATGCCTGATAATGGGTTTAATAATGTCCATATTGTAACCCACACATGAAACAAAGAATAAAGTAAAAACTACTTTGGGTGTCTCAGTTTATTTATACACCAGTTTGAACCACTGGTCTCAAGTTTCATAGCTGTAAAAACTTTGATAACAACTGTTATAACAGACAAAACCTACTTCTACCACTCAGGGGAAACCCTTGCATCTTAACCAGTCTTAATAATCTAAAAATATAGTTACAATATTATTTTCTAGTGCAACTATTTGCAAAGTCACCTGCTAAATATGTACTAGTCATCCCTAATTAAACAACAAAAGACACCTAGTCATCACCACCCACCACCAAGTCTTGGGTTACTCTCTTACCAACAAATAATGAGACTGATCATCACAATACAAGTCCCCTACAGCTGATAGGGAGAGCAAAGTTAAAAGATCTTATGAGATAGGATCTGTAGTTTCGTTTAGTTCTATTTCATAACTTTTTGTAATGGTGGATGTTAGGAGTTTTAACATGTAGAAATGTTTGGGTGGTTTAATTTCAAATTCAAGAAAATTAAGAGTAACTGCCTTCCCACAACTGCCCTATGAAAACAAGTGTTCATTTTTGAAAACATATTTACACTTTATTTGCACCATATTAAACCCTATTGTTAATATCCATTAAACACTAATGTTATTCCAATACAATGTTAGTGTTTTAAGTTTAAAACTTATAATATATTAAAAATCATGCATCAGATAATTTTCACATTCACATGTTTAAGATATTTATTACATTAACACCACAGGTGTAAGCTGATTACAATTTTGGTAGGTATATTGATTTATTACAAGACCAAGAAATAAATTTTGTTTAAATTTCATGCACATGTAAAATTACATCCACAAATATCTACACAATAAACAAAATTATATTATACAAAATTGAAACTTTACTTGCGTCAAGTAGAAATATTAACACTAACTAAAAGACTTCTCTAAATTAGTAATTTGGTGTTTAGATCTTGATAAAATATGCAAAAATTCTTTCAAGTTAGAACTGTTTAATTAAGTGTACACATTTAAAACTAACCAATGTTGTACTATCCGAAAATATTTTGAATAAATGGTTGAATGTTATAAATCAAACACATAATACCTCACTGTTGATAGCATCATTGCAACACAAATGTTATTGGTTTTCATAAAAACCTTTGTTATCACCAACATCATATCTTGTTAAAATTTCCTGCAGACTGTGTATAAATACCAGAAGATGGGGTACCTCCTCATCTGCAAAATCCAAACGTCTTTGTGAGATTGCATCATCATAAATGTTCTAAAAGACAAAGCAAATGGAAATGTAATGTAATAACAAACATCATAAAATATAACCAAAGTCCATTTTCCTTATTGTCTATCTAACTTTCAATATAAAACCTCTATCAATAATTCAGCCATCCAAGATATTTCAAAAGTAAAATTTGCTGACATCATTCCCTTGTTTCATATTAATGTGCAAGATATAAAGACACATTTTTAAAACATCTATGAAAGAGTAAAACAGATTCACTAATTGATTGATTGACACTATATGCCACTTTGAACATAATTTTGGTTATATTGTGGTTAACAGAGGCTGTAATTTAGTGGTAACATAAAAACGTTGCAACAATAAATGATAAAAAAAAAACAGCAATCTTTGGATTTTCAACAAAAAAAAAAAAAGTATATTCTTTCACTCCTTTTCTGTGCTATAATTTTCCAAAATATGAAAAGACATATCTGAAGGAATTCATGAATCATAGGAAGTAACATCTGGAAAGTTGCTAAAAACATAAATAAAAACAAGAATTTGTTGCATATCCTATCAATATCAAGATTGACCTGGAACTGTCAATACATAACAGATGATACATGAATCATTTTCAATATTGAAAATCAAAACTTGTTGTGTATCATTCATTAAATATATCCTGTCAACAATATAAATAGATACATTCTGTATTATTTGTGAGCTAGTGCTGATAATAATAGGTTGGATAAGGACTAACCCTACAGTTTGCATAATTTCATTGTACTAGAACATTTTTTATACTGTTGTTATTTTTAAAAGACACATTGTAAATAAGTTACCACAAAGTTGTGGAACAAGAGGTTTTATAGAAAATTTAAAAATAACAATACCTTTACAACTTTAATTACCATTTTTGATGACTATCTTTTCTCTTTCTTTTTCCAACTAATTTTTCCAGCTTTTCTTAGAATGTCACATTAGAACCTGGTAATAAACAAATACAGATAAAATGATTTTACCACAAGTTACTACATTAGCAAATTAAATCTTCCATTTTAATAACCTTCATTTATTTATATTATGCAACTGGCATGTTTATCAAACAATTATTCAATGAATGGGTTTAATTGTTAACAAAATTGGTATATTAAATCTCAATAAGTTTATACTAAATGCCTTAATAACACTTTCTTAACATATAAAATTATATACAATTAGAAGATGTTTCACAGATAATATTCAATTCTACAAAAATGTTTTACATACGTACATTTAAATTTTCTCTCAAATGCTCTTCAACCTTTTCATCAGACACTCATGTTTATCATTCACCTTTTTTATAGCCTCATCAAGACTGTTTCTCATGTAGAAAACTTACAAAGTACCTTAATTACTATTTTCTAGAATAAAATTTCAAGTTAAAATTCACATTAACTTTATATAATTGTTTTCAAACTGATAAATGTTCACACTTTTTCAAATATACTTTAGAAAATGAACTGTATTTCAAAATATTGTTTACTCATGAAACTTATTAGAAGCCTATACAACTTCAAATTGCGGGTTTTTATGTAATGTATTATAGACTGTTTTATTAGTGCTTGAATTGATTGGAAAATTCTAGTTTTCAAGATATTTCTTTTGTGCTGTTCATTAATTGATTGAAATACCTTGCAAAACTTCCTTGATCAAAACAAGAGAATCTTCCTGGTTTCAGTGATGTTTGCCACTGTGCTCTTCTAGAGTGGTACTCTCTCAATAACATGTGATTTAAATTGTCCACCAATCCATTTTCTATTTAGTTGCTCTACATGCTTATCAAAAGCCCCCTCATTTATCGGAAAAGAGGAAAGAGCTGGTTTCCTTCCAACTTGTCAAACTCTAAAGTTTTAAGTTTGAAAGCTGAGGAGGACTCTGGGGATGTTTTTCATACTTTCCCTACCTTGCAGTCCCCATTATTTGATTTAATTTACAAAAAGAGAAACTCTAGAAGCAAATAAAGATAAGCCTGTTTACTCTATTAAGATAGGATAAATTCATTTCAAATGAAGATAATATCCAGAAGCAAGATGTACATTTTTTTCAGGAATATATTGAAATGATAATAACATAACAGTCTTAAAAAACAAACAAACAGTAACAACCTTAACTTCTTCTCTACAGTCATAAGAAAACTCATCTTTCAATCACTTCATTTTCTTTCTGATTAATTTTTTTAGAGTAAGAAAGAAATTAAATTTTATTATAGTAACCCATGATTTTATCCATCTTTATGTGGTAAGCACTTATATTTTGTTACAGTTTTCCCACCAATGAATTAAAAAAGTCTTGGATATCTTTTCATATAAAATATTATACATTCAGTTACCAGATTATTAAATATATTTTTCTGTCCATTATTCAGAGTCATATGTACTGCTGGTAGAGTAATGATAACAAATTTAAAGATTGTGACCCATATATTAGTAAATCACTTAACAGTTTACCATGTACATAAAATAAATATCCCAGTGTTAGAAAATGTATAATAATCTACGTTTATTTCAAAATTTGTTACATCCAGCAGCACATACTTTTTCCCAGGAAATAAACAGAAAGCAAGAAATTTTTAATGTTTAATTTGTATATATTTACAAGTTTTTCTCTTGAATAACAACAACAATCTTACATGAAAATGAGCATAACACATGTTTACATTTTAACACTTCACACGATCATTCTTTTCTGCTAAAGAACAATCATTTTTCTGATTAGTATTAAATCACATTCTAAATTTCAGATGTTTTGTTTATCTCAACTTATTGATTGTATTTCACACATAAACCTACTTACATCATCACAAAGTACAATAAAAGTATTATTCTTAAATCCGTTCAAAACGTAATTTTCTTCAATCTCTTATAATTACAAGTTTTCCACACAAAGGTCAAAGTTGTCTTTGTTGAAAAACAAAAAAGCAAGGATATACTCTTTCAACTGATACATTGTACTTTATAATTGTAATGATTCATATAGTTGCAAACTCTTTAACCTAAAGATGACCTAAAAAAGGTCACAACGTTGTTCTCTACTTCTATAGTTTTAATACCCATACCAACTGTATTGAGATAGAATTTTACAAACGATTTATACAGTCCACACTTAATTCAAAAAATAACTATAGCAATGATGCTGCATTAAACCGTGTTATAGAGAAAAGAGATTTAGCCTGAATCGTTTAGGGTTAGAATATAAAATGCTAATTTACTTACGTACATACTGCTTCGAGGTTTTTGGATTATTTTAACATCAAAGCATTTTTGCGATATAAGTTTAAAGTGCCTGATAACACTTTGTGATGTCCTAAAAGTTGGAAATAATAAAATCCGTTTTGTTATAGACATTTGTTTTACCAGATTTGAACCCTTTCTCGCATTACTTTTAACATGTCTTGCGATCTCTTGTACTGTTTTGATTACGTCACACAGATAAATTGTTGTAGACACGTGAACGAATATTGATTCAAAAATATGAAAAATTCTGGAAAACCGTTAATAAACTAAGTTACGAGTGAAACCTCCATCTCATTTATACTGAGATTCACAGTGAAAAACAAGTTTGCGAGATTAATATTGATAAATATCATTTTAATATTTTACACATTAGAACCTTACTATATTTTCAAATACCTGAATAATATTTCAATTATATTAGGTGAGAAAAAATTTAATTTTTCATGTATTGTGATGAAATTCGTTATTACCACCATTGGCCAAATTAATTGGCCAAAGTAAAGCCTAAATCTTGTTAGGTTTAGATTAATTTGTAAGTGCTGAGTTTTCTTGTGAAAATATAATTTCGAAATATAATTAAGTTAATATTAATGAGATTAATTTATTCATTGTAGAATACTAATAATTTTATATACATGTGTGTGTATATACATATGCATGTATGTTTAGAATATAACCTCTTGCGTTGAAATGACACGTTTCCCATTTTAACCAAAGTATGTATCAAATATAGTGAAAACCGATGATGGTGTTCTATTGTGTTTATGTATGTTTTCTTACATCAAAGCCACATGAGCTATTTGCGATGTACACTGAGGAAAATCCAACCCGTTACTTTAGCTTTGCAAATCCTAATATTTAACACTCTTCTACCGCGGAAGTGATGTTATAGCCTCGGAAAAGTTTAAAATTTAAAAATTTAAAACATTAAAGTGTTTTTCTTATCAATCCTAATCAATAATATGGGCCATAATGTGTTTCCAATTTGTAGACAAATTATTTTAGGAAATAAATAAGATTCTATGAATTTTCGATATTGTTTAAACTAACGAAGGCCCGGCATGATCAGGTATTCGGGTTCGAATCTCCGTCGCACCAAACATACTCGCCCTCCCAGTCTTTGGGACGTTATAATGTAACGGTCAATCTCACTATTCGTTGGTAAAAGAGTAGCCCAAGAGTTGGCGGTGGGTAGCAATGACTAGTTGCCTTCCCTCTAGCCTTACACTGCTTAATTAGGGACGGCTAGCACAAATAGCCCTCGAGTAGGTTTGTGCGAAATTAAAATGCGCGCGCATGTGCTTATTTTCCAATATACGAGGACTGGTGGGTAAATTGCAACATTCTCGCGCAAGTGTTAATTTTGTAGTTGAGCGTGCAGGTGTTAATTCTGTGGAAGCTCGCATAGATGCTTGTTCTGTTAAATGTTAGCGAAGTTAATTAATTGATAAATGCCATATCAAGTATTGAATATCTTAGATGCGCGCACAGATTCTTATTTTGTTATTTTTGCCAGAAATTATTAAATTGGTAGACATACTCGCAGGTGTTGTACTTCTTAGATGAGCGCGCAGGTGCTTATTTTTGGACTTGCGTCTAGGAGTTTATCAAAGTATATGAGCACGATAAATACTAAGCTTGTAGACACGCGTGCAGATGTTTATTTTCGTAAATGGGCACAGTAATGTGTAAATTGGTACATGCAGGTTTAAAGAAATACTTATTTTAGCACATTTGCACACAGATAGATAAATTGGTAGATCAACGCACATGAACTTGCCTTCGTACACGCACGTGAAAGTGCATAAATTTCTAAATGACGGCACAGGTGCTTATTTTATATATTCCATTACCAGTATAGGCGTGCGTGTAGGTGCTTATTTCGTAAATTCTCGTGCAGATGCGGAAATTGGTATGTGAATACGGAGGTGCTTACTTTTGTTTCTGTGCTTTTAGATGCACAGATTTATTTCAACAGCCTTCATAGTTGTTTGTGTTTTTTTCGTAAGTGTTTTATAATAGAGGAAATATTTTACTCTTAAAGTATAATAACAAACAGGCAAAAATAGTATAGTGAACATCACCTACAATACGAGAATAAACCATATAAAAAAAGCAATTGGGTAATTTTATTTAAACGAGAAGAAAGAGAACACAACATTCGGTGTCTTTTGTAACGTTTTTTTCTCGTTTTTCATATCACATTTTCCATTGTAAGAAACAGCTATAGCATTGGTTTCCAGGTGAGATTACCCCGCCTTTAAAACAAATGGTTGGAATACAAATCAAATTTTTAAAACTGAATATCACATCGTTATCGACACAGTTTTTTACCAGCTTGGAATATGAAACGTTTCGTTCCTGTTTTGTTATTATAAGTCAAATGTATTAATCTTTGTGTTTAATAATATTTAGTAAGAAATACGGTTATTTCTGTTGTTTATCGCATATGAAACATTAAACTAACTATGCTAAAGGAAATGGTATTAATTACATCAGCTGGCGAAGAACGACATTTTAGTATTAATGTATGTCTAACAGTAAGACACACCATTCTTTTTGTCCACCAGATTTTCATTTGAGGCCATGTATTAGATGACGTGACAGGTTTTGTTATGAAGCGAAAGACGTGTTTATTTTATATATCTTTGTTAATCAAATACGATTCACATTTAGTATCGAAATGAAGCCGGCTGTGTTTTAATCTTAACCTAAAACATACATAACAGTAAAAGAGGTACATGTACTTACCTTAAGTGTTTCAATTTATTTTATAACCACTATTTCAAGTTTCATAACTGTAAACACATTTGCAAGTGTTGTAGTGCTAGACTTGACTAACAATTGTTCAAATTGTAATACTCAAAGAAATCAGGACAAATCGTCGCATTTTTTATAAACAAATCACTACACGTCATTCATTATTCGCACTTGTTGATAAACTCAACAACACTGAATGAATATTTTATCTCAACACATAGCCAATATCACTTCTCAGATTACTGGTTTTGTTCTCCGATCAACTGAAGGTCAATATTACACCTTAAGCGACTGCCTATTGATATTCTAACATATGGAAGGTACAATCAAATCATAAGTAAATGTTGTTTTGTTGTTGTTGTTATAACGGTTAGAAGTGAACACTACACCTTAAGCGTCTAACTATTGATATTCTAACATATGGAAGGGGGTACTATCAAATCATAAGTAAATGTTTTTTTTGTTGTTGTTATAACAGTTGAAGGTGAAAATTACATCTTAGGCGACTGTATATTGTTATTTTAAAATGAGGAAGTCACCACCTCATCGTAAGTAACTAATTTTTTTTTATTTAACACTAAGAAGTTTTTAAGTGACTGATGTTTATAAAAATAAGGAAACTGGAGTAAGATTTGTTATGTACGTTTTATTGAGACACAAACAGAACTGACCGACAAAACGACCTTCAGGTTTTGGTAACTTTTCTTTAACAGACCTGTCATGACGTCAAGGAAATAAAAATTGCTACGGGGCAGAGTTTTTTCACTTTCAAATCTCACTTAAGAATATATTAGGACTACTATATTAACTAACTTAGGAAAAGAGTGGACGTTTGAAGCACGGGACATGAACTTCACACAGCAACCGAACAACAAACAGCAGAAAACACCTTTCTACTGTTCATGGTTTTTACTTACTGCTTTATTAAATCAAAGGGTGAACAGAAAATCAACCAATAAAGTGCAGAACGAAGAAATATCCTAATTTCTGACCAATCCTGGCTTTAATAAATGTACATAAGGATGACAACGACTTTGCAATGTTGGAATTATTTTGTTAAATATATTCTCAGTTTTAATATTATCTTTCTGAATTTCATTTCTAGGTTTTTTATGCTCGAAAATTTGTTTAAGAAATTTAGAAAACTATATAAACAAAGAAGAAATTGTGGCAGTTTAAAATATAAAAATTTTAACAAACAAAACTTAAAAATTGATCTACTTAAATAAAACGTAAATATACATAAATGACATCTCTTGGAACGCACAGTTACATAATGTATTTGATTGTACTGAATTAATGTCTCCCTAGATAAATTATTGTGTATATGTGCACATGAAAATGGTTTTAAATGAAACAATTTAGGGTGTGGGTGCACTTAGAAGTTGTGTCTAATGGAATAAATGAAACAGAACATTTAAACAAATTTATTTTACTGGTTTTCTGAGGTGTATTTATTTCTTCATCGCTTCAACTGTACATGTATATAACTGTATGCTTTTTCAACTATATATATATATATACATATATGTCTTGACAGTGTATTTTGTTTTCTACAGCATTTGCTTGTGTTAAAGTTACGTCTTTGGATAACATATCTCCTGAAAATGAAACATCAGAAGCCGTCAGTGTAGAAAATGGAATGGAAATGATCACAATAATACCTGATGATCACAAAATGAATCCAGTCGGTAACAAGTCCAGATAAGGAGAAAGAACCAGAACGTTGGGAATGGGAAGGAAAACTGGACTTTGTTTTAAGTTCTATAAACTACTCTGTCGGTCTTGGAAACGTATGGCGATTTCCATACTTGTGTTATGAAAATGGTGGAGGTATGTGTCTTGTGGTTTAATCCAACAAAATATACATGAAACCTTTACCTTACTAAATGTTAAATCGATGGTTCTAATGGATTATATGTTGTTGTTTGTTATTTAGGGGCATTTTTGTTTCCCTACCTCATCTGTTTAGTCTTGTGTGCTGCTCCTCTATTCTTCCTGGAAGTGGCCATTGGTCAGTACCTCAGCGTTGGTGGTATCGGGGTCTGGAATTTAGTTCCTATCTTTAAAGGTAGCTATTGTTGTTCACTTCTAATGCCTTGGTATTTTCACCTTTTCCGGATAAATATAACTCATACTTGTGTCTCAAATATGTCAACAGTTCTTATGTTATGTAATCTATACTTTCACTAGGAATTGGCTTTGCTTCAATGACCATCGTTTGTCTTTATAATATCTACCACGTGGTGATAATAGCTTGGACTATATTCTACTTCTTTTCCTCAATGACGTCACCACTGCCTTGGGAATCGTGTGGTAATTGGTGGAACACAAAATACTGTATGAAAGAGGAACCAACATCACGAATCTTAATATTACAGCCACCGAAGCAAAATCACCTGTAACCGAATTCTGGGAGTAGGTTTAATTTTTTATTTTTCAGATGAATCTTTTATTTTCGATCAATAAATAAAAGTCGTATTTGGATCTAGTGTTCTCAGAATATTGTTTTCTATGTATATATATATACATATATATATTACAATGGGAGTACAATTAAATAACTATTTTCTATCAACATAATGTTATTATTTATTCATTTTCCACATTTGTACACTGGTTTTTAGTCCAGTTAACTGTTTACCAGTAATTTATATTTTTCTACTTTAATTTATGAAAAATATATTGTCGATAGTCCAAAATGTTTAACTTGTCCAGCCACAGTGGATTTTCAACATTTATTTTAAGATATACCACGATGTAAAATGATAATATAATTTATTTATTAACTTATAATATATGTGGTTTAAGCATGTAGAACAAACAACTAATCCTTTACATTTAAGTTTCAATCTAGGTAAATCTCAGAGGGTCCCAATTATTGAAATAAATTCCATTAACAAACATTCATTTACTAACGTCTGCATGGCCGAGCACCATGCGACTCGTAATCGCGGGTCGCGGGTTCGAATGCTCGCCAAATATGCTCACCCTAGCCGTGGGGCGTTATAAAGTGACGGTCAATCCCACTATTCGTTGGTAAAAGAGTAGCCCAAGAGTTGGCGGTGGGTGGTGATTATTAGTTGCCTTCCCTCTAGCCTTACACTGCTAAATTAGGGACCCTCTAGCCTTAGTAGCACTGCGAAATTAAATTAGGACGGCTAGCACAAATAGTCAAAATAACTATTTCGAGTAGCTTTGTGCGAAATTCTAAAACAAAACAAAAACAGACTTACAATGCAAGAAACAGATATCTCAGTGAAACTTTGTGCTTAATAGCTACTAACAATGACAAAGTTAAAGGTAAAAAAATTGATTACTTTAGATAATTTGTATTGAGAATGTAAGATACTTCTTTTAGCAGATATGTTAACAGCTAAAATTAATAATAATAGAAGTGTTTTTATATAAATATTAGAAAATTTAAATATTTGTAAAATAATTGTTAAATTTTGAATTCAAAACATCTTTCTATTAAAGTTTAATTTTAAATTTGATTAAATTTTGTTTAATATCATTTTTTTAAATAAAAGAGTGGAGGTTGGAAGTTTTAACTTTTAGAATTTTTAGGATGCTTTTAAGGTTGTATCTGAATATTAAGCATAACTGCCTTCTCACAGTTGGCTGCAGCCCTATGAAAGGCAGTAGGAGTTGAGATATTACGTTTGTAAGCACTCAAATTCTAACCCTTAAATGATTTTACATACCTGCTGACTAGTCTGACATCAGTGTCTGGATTTTGTCTGATAACATAATGTAATGGCCACTTACATTATTTGTTGTGACTCATGGTTGAGAAATAAGATTGATAATTCAAAATAACTGTTTAATTTTAATTCTGTTATAATGTTTGTTATACGTATATTAAGTAGAAGTTGGTTAAAATACAAGCACATCATTCAAAGTCATTATACGTAAAGGTAATTGTTCAGGGGGCAGTACTTCCTCAGAGGTACACATGTTTTAATAAGGAAGTTTAGAAATAGTGTTTCAAAATTATTTTGCATGTGAGTCACTATTCTCACAAACTACCATTGCCTTTGTTTTCTCTTCCTTTTCACAAGATGAGATTAGTGATTTCAATTTACAATATGTGTCAGTGTGTAGAATTTTGTTCAAAACAGATGATGCTTACTGCAGCTACATCTAGGAATAGACTCAACTAACAATGACTGTAATAATAATGGACACCTTATGTGCCAGTTTATGATGCACCATGTACCTTGTGAGAATTTTACCCAGTTAACCTTGTTATTGTTAATCTTGTAAGATAAATTTTAGGACATATATTTCTAGGTATAATTG